>NC_048896.1:12025436-12077865 GCF_011077185.1 Oxyura jamaicensis | reverse complement strand
TTTTTTTTTTTTTTTTTTTTTTTTTTTTTTTTCATGTTTAATGAGTGGCAAAACTTGAGGAGAAATTAATGTAATTTGCTTGTAAAAATAGGAACTCTTCTCTGTGAAGCCTGAAGTTTCAAAAACCAGAGCTTTTGCAGCCTCTTCCTTTTGTTATCTTGAGGCTGAAATGCCTTAGGAAAGGACGAAGTAATGCATGTGGGTGGGCGACTTGGAGTTCATCTCTCCCAGTCTGTGGACTGACAGAACTGAGTATATGTTTCATAACCATCACTTGCTGAATCCTGGCCCTGCAGTGCCACTGTGACTGATGAAAAGGTTATGATGATTTTTTTTTTTTTTTAAATGAAGTGTTGCCTTGCCACTGAAGGGTAAGAATCCAGCAGCACAAAGCATTGAAAACAACATCTGCTAGAAGATAAAGTCTAGCCAACCAGTAAATCCATCAACATTAAACACGAGAGCCTATAAGACGTCTATTTATTTTTTAAAGCTATGAACCATATTCCTGAGGTTGAAGGAACTGACAAGAGCAGAGGATGTTTATGAAGAGATTTTTTTGTCTTATATTAGGATTTGTGGGAGGTATTTTTCATTATTGTAAAATGTCGATTTATATCCATTTTAAAAAAAAAAAAAAAAAAAAGAAGAAAAGAAACACAATACCTGTAATATATTTGTCATGGAAAAGTGAATGAACAAATCTGGCTAATATTTCTCCCAAGTCTGCCATAAAGTTACGGTGTGGGTTGTTGCAGAACATTCAATTCATGTACCAGAGGACTAGATGGAGTGACTATTTAGTTTCCAAACCCATCTAGAGCCCTGTCCTCCTGAGTTTCTCAGTCAGTGGTCCATAATATATGAAAGGTAGCTACAAAGTTAACAGAAAAAGACATGTAGGCAGAGAAAATAGCAGATAATAAAATTAATACTCTTTCAGGAATTTGTATAATATTTATGCTCTTGTACTGTAAAACTATTTGTGATGACAATGTGCAGAGTCGGTGGATGATTTTTTCCTCTCCCCCAGTAAGTTATGATAGATTTTTGCATTAAAAAAGCTTAAGGAACACAGTTTTACTTCAGACTGCAAACTGTTAGTGCCCATCTACTTGCTACCATCCAATAACAAACTTTCACTGTAAATGATGTTGCAGCCATAGGTAACTTTTCCATCTGTACTGCTGATACTCTAGAACAGTGGCCATCAGCCGAGCAATTCCACAAAATAAATCTGTACTGCTAGTGCTGCTCACAATGTCATTTGTGTCACTACTGTTGCTTTCTGCTGCAGTGCCAGCAGCAAAGGCCATGCTGTGACTGTGATGTTTTGTTGGCCCAAGCTCTAGTATCACACTGTTTGAAAATTAGGAAACAGAATTTATAACTGGAAATGATTTAATCCTGAGAGAGTGCTTCTGATTCATGCACTCAGACATGGTAGCCAGGCAGACCACTGTAACCCACAGTAGTCTGCACAGATGCTGCTGCCAGCAACAGATCGTGCTTCTATCATCCCACTTGTTTCCTCTGCTTTAAAGTGAGAAAAATCTTGACTGTGGCTTGGGGCCAGTTTCTGCTCTGGCTCCCTCAATTCCTCATGTATTTGCCTCTGCTGCTGTTTCTGCAAATGCTTTCAATTTTGATCTAAAATTTTACAAAAGCATGGCTCTTTGCACCCTTTTGATTTATTATGAAGCTGCAAGACTCAAATGTGGAGATTTTAGGATGTGCCTGAGCTGTCCTTTGAAGTACCCTCCTGTAATAAAAGTGGGATCTCAGATGACAAGATGCATCTCCATAGCTTATTTTGCTTCTCTGTTCCCTTTTTGCTGAAATTGGTTAAGCTTGTAAAGTTTAATGGTACAGGACATGGCCTACTGTCCCTTTTTAAGGTGCACTTACTGAAGATAAACTAAGGGGAAATATTTATCTGGTATGCAATTAGTGGTTAGTAAAGTGTAAAAATGTCCCATTGATCCTGTGGGGAGCTTGCAATTCAAGTGGTGAGCAAAGAAGATTTTTTTTTTATTTTTTTTTTTTTTCCTGAAGATCTTTAACACTAGAATGATAATGTTATCTCATCCAGGCATGTTTGACTGGGCAGCTTTCACTAGGCAGAAACAACCCAGTACAGCTTGTGGGATAACTGCTTCCAAAGTCAGTTTTCCTGGTTGTCTTTCACCTTTAACAATCTTAGAAGGCTTTCCTGTCTTAGAGATTATTCCTGTAGACCACTTTTGTCAGACCTGTCATGTAGTTATTGTTGCCAGTTCATAAACAATCTGTTAAGATTTTGTCCATCTTTTTGAAATGATCAAGAAAGTAAGTTAGGTCCCTTCAGCTACCCAGTGGCTGCAATCTGATTGCTCTGAGTCACGAGTGTCCACCTGGTCCATAGGAGCAGCAGCTTCTGTGGAGAGTTTGGATTAGTCCATCTCAGGTCTGGAAAGTCTGGGTGCTCACGTGTAACTGTGAAAAACTCTGGCCTCTGACTCTTAGCTTACTGTCCAGCCACTGTGAATGATAAAGCTTCTATAGATTGAAAGGAGGCGGGAAAAGTTCATAGAAGTGAAGTCCCATAACATAAAATGATATTGCTGACGCTTCATCTTCTTACTTCGGGAACAGGTCACTCTCCGTTATTCAATATCTTTAAGATAAAAGGATAGAAGCTATGCTACAAATTTATATGATGTGTTTTTTTGGCTTGATAACAGTTATTGAATGTAAGCTTTAAGTAAATTATATCTTTTTTTTTTTTTTTTTTTTTTTTTCTGCATAGGCAGAGATTCTGAGGCTTAATCTTGCATTTTTTCTCAGATTCAATTTTCATATGAGACTAACGCTAGGAACTCATGAAAGTTTACGCTGATTTTTTTTTTTTACTGTTTCAAGTGGTAGGTCTGAGTCATGTTTTAAGTGACTATAACCTTACATTTTTTCACATGCATTGCTACCCGTAATTGTTTTTTTGTGTTTTAAATGAGGATTAAAACAAGGGAACAGGGAGTGACGTGTATGTGTCACCTTACTTTTGTTTGTGAGAGAGGTTTAATCTGTGTATGTTTAAAATAGAGCAGGCCCTCTCAACTTTCAGTAATGCACTGTCCTACCTACCTACTTAAGAGAAGCAGTTTTTAAGGTCTGACTCTTTTCTGGGTAAGAACATCGTAGGTTTAATGCAGCTCTCCCACATACATAATGGAATGGGGGTGGTGTGTAATTCATTAAAAATAAGACGTGTTCCATATTTTATTTTTAATCTGTTCTGTTATCCTCAGATCATATCCATTGTGAAGTCCTCATATTCATCAGTCTCAATGAGAGGATTATCAGTGGTATTACCTTTCTTGTGGCGTATGTATTATTTTTTAGTTTATAGGACTATATTGTTATGCTTATATAATTCTTTTATGGATTAGGGTGAAGAGGGTTATTAAAAAAAAAAAAAAGCCATTACATTCTTTTAGCAAAGAAAAATGCTTGGTGCAGAAGAGAACATAATTTTGTAATGAAAAAAAACAACAAACTTCTCCAGTATATTGAATGCTAGGTCTGTGGTAGTCAATTAAAAGTGATTTGCTTTAGCATTATTAAAATGTTCTTATGCACACATGTGCACACAATTTCTGCTGTCTGTCACCCGATCTCCCTGCCCCACACCACAGCCTGTCAACAAAAGGCAACTAGAGTTCAAGGAATCAGTCTAAGTGTCAGTCCTACTGTGTTCCTCTGGCTAGATATTAGTAATGTCCTTCCCATCCTCTCTTCTACATACATCTCCACTCTTCTTATTGTTGTTGTCAAGGAATATAAGCTTTATTTTATGTTTTGCATTATTTTCCACTTCAAATTTGGTGAGATCTATCTGCGTGTCATGAGCCATGAAGATGTTACTTCAGTCTCCCTCTCCCCATTTCCCCAAGGTATATAGTTTTCTTTCCTTACTCTATATTGAAGAGTTTTGGGGGGTATAATTTGAAGCATCTCTTACTTATTCTGTTCAATATTTTGAACATACAAGGGTGTCTAAAAAACCCTGTGTCTCTTCCCCACTGTATCTCTTTCTCTGTAAGATTGTCCCTGTTATTTTTGTACAGTACTTGGTATCTAACTGTGATAGCTGAGTTAATATTTGGTAAGACTTCAACTGTGTTGTGTTTTGTTGTGACTGTGTGTTTTGCTGTGATGAGGTGAAGCTCTCATAATGAAATCTGTGGCATTCAGGTTGGTATGATTTTATTTTATTTTATTTTTCGTCGTCGTTGTTGTTGTTTTCCAGCAAGTAGAGTATTGTCTCTTCATTGCTGGTATGATTATTTTTAGATTCAGTTCTTTTCAGGTTTTTTTTTGAAGAAAATTATTTTCAGATACAATAGTTGAGTTCCAGACATTCACCCGCTGAAGCTGATTTGCCGTTAGTCAGAAAGGCAAGTGCCATATGCATCTGTTCACTTACCCAGGAGGGAAGACGAGATAAAAACATAATTTGATATCAAAGCTAATTACATGGCAAAGACATATAGCAATGTAAAAATTTATTGACTTTATCAATCTGGTTTTGAATCATGAAACTTGTATTAAATAGGAATTGGTGCTCAGATGATTCTTTTTACAGAAGTTATGCTTAAAATAGAAATGAGTGGGTTTGAGTTTTTTACAGGATATGATTTCTTCTCTCTCCCTCCTCCTTGCCACCCTGTTCAACAAAAGTAAGCCCACGGGACAACCTACATTCAAATTTCATCTTTTTTTTTTTTTTTTTTTTTAAATTATATGAAAAGCTGAAGTTGATCAAATACCTATGGGATTACCTAATAAATGTGCTATGACGTAATTTTACAAGACAACCTGTCAAACTTACAACCTAGGTAAGCTGCTGTCGTAAACTGTCATATCTTCAACTAAGTAAAAGTGTTCTTTCACCTCCACTGGGTGAAGATTCGTACACCTCAGCTGAGGCATATGGTAGAACTCTCTTCTGCATAGCAGAATTTTCAGGTTTTATTATTATTTCATCTGCAGTATTTCACTTGACCCCTTTATATTAATAGAGTGAATACTAAGCTGTCAGTCCTGCATCATCTTCATCCATGTTCTTGAAGATTTCTTCAGAAGATTTCATAATGGAATATTGCTTTCCAAAGCTTTGTTGTTGTTGTTGATTCCGTTTCTTTTTCCTTTTCTATTTTTTCTATTTTTTTCTCTTTTTTTTTTCTTTTTTCTTTTTTTCTTTGTATACCACATCTGTTGCAACTATTCATTTGACTAGCTGAGAATTAAACTTTCGTTGGCTTAAACTGTTGTTTACTCTGTCACTCCTTATCTGAGTAACAAGGAAAACTGTGATTACTTTCTTACTGGGGTGCTGCAAGGGCAATCAGTTACTGCTTGTAAACTTCTTGGAAGGTCAAAAAAACCCATCTTCTATTGATCTATTTTAAAGGTCTAAGTTACAGGAGAATAGCATGCCATAAATGAATGCATAATGTTATCACTGGGATTTTTTTAGGAAGAAGTAAATACTCCCATGTGGAAAATGATTTCTTTGAGACTGTTAGTGGACTGCAGGGTAGTAATAAAATAGCTTTTTGGGTTCAGATAACTGTCACAAGTGTTGGCATTTATGAGGAATAAACATGAAAGCGTGGTGGGAGTAAACATTAGTGCTGATGCCTTTTCTATCAAATCTGCTATGATGAGAAGGTTGAACTCTTGAATACATTTCTGCTATTCACTGAATGCTCAGCACTGTGCATGCATTGATCTATACATTGTCTCCTCTTCTGGTGGGAAAGTAGGCAGGTCTAGGAATCCAGCATTGTTCCTGCAAGTCCTGGTGTGAGGAGAAGCTTTGTCTTTGCTTCTTAAATGCAGACATTGTGTGTTTTCGACTCTTTCAAAGTACATCAGAACAACAGTCTCGCAGTATTTCAAGTGAGTGAGGGAAATACACTCCAAATGGTGAATGGTTGCAAAGATGCCTGAAAGATGCCTGGTCCACAGTTTGGCTGTGGCACAAGTATCTTGATAAATTCTTAAATAAATGGGCATGCTTGTTCAACTGAAACCCAAAGCACTTCACCGCTTTTGGGCTACCATTGCTGTTGTGCTGACTTCTGGAAAGTCTGCCTTCCTGATGCTAAATCCTTCAAAAACAGAGAAGAGCTACATTCAGTACAGCTTTTGTTGATTCCTGATTTATTTCTTTTGAAATAAACAACTACTTGCATATCTGAAAATAAAACAAGTGCTGTAAATTATTTTTTAGTATTATTAGTATTGGCAGTTTGGCTAAATCATTAAGGATAGTTCTTTCAAGGTTTTGGTAAGCGTTAGCTGCAGGCTTTTTTTTTTTTTTTTTTTTTTTTTTTTTCTCATATAGTTATTTAGGTTGGAAAAGACCTCTAAAATCATCCAGTCCAACTATGAATTGTCTAGACGTGCTTTTTCACCAGGATTTAAAATCTTGTTACAGAAACCTCAGAGACCATGGGGCATAACTTTAGCAGCCCATTTTCAGCTTCCTCCTACTTCAAGTATATTCATAGCAACACCGACCAAATCCCATGACTGCATTTTGCCATACTTTTCTATGATGTCTCCATTGTTGCAAAAGAGTGCGCAGATTTTCTAATCCCTTTATAGCAGAGGACTGAGAGAAGCATCAGAAATCCTTGGCAGCTCCTTCAGCTTTGGAAACTTAATCACTTTCATTGGTACTTTGGTCTTCAATATGGAGTTTAAATAAGAACCTGACTAGCTGGGTATCTGAATGTAATTACACTCTACCTAAACTGCTGGGTTTCCTGCTGGTGGCAGTGGATTGGTTTTGAATGGGTCAAGAACAAGTAATGGCTCAAGTAGTTTAAAAAGCCCTAGAATGCAGTTTCAACATTAAAAAAAAAAAAAAAAAAAAAAAAAAAAAAAAAAAGGCAAGCTATAAAATTCCTTCCTGGGGAAAGAAAATATTCTATATGCAATTTCAGCTTTAAATTCAGACTATCTTGGATCTTGTCATTATTTTTTTGGCTGCATAAATGTGTTTCCTGTCAGAGGCTATCCTCTTGTGGTAATTACTATAGATTGTAATCAATTCTCCTACTGACTTTCTTTTCAATAAATTAACTAATCTAATCTTCTTCCTGTGTAATATTTCCGTATTTTTGAAAATGCTCTTGGCTATTCCAGAATCCTCACCCACTCTGTTGTTTTTTTCCTTGTAATACCTTTCCTTGTAATACCAGTCTTAACATCATGATTTTCTGCTTCACTGATTGCCATATAGAAAGATATGTGATATAGCTCAAAACTTAATGCAACAATGAAAATATTTTAAGGAAAAATGTTGAGCCACTAGAATGTCAGTGATTTGGTAATACTTGTGTGGGAGTGCATTCCTACTCATAACTTATTAGCTATATAGTCTTACCCAACTGTTGGCTTCTTTGTATTTTTTTTTCTTGACATGTGTTTATTTCCTCTACCTTACTGAATTCTTACATGGGTTAACTTGTTAAGATTTTCGTGATGTTGTAAGTATCAGACACTCTATTAATTCTAGGAATTATGATTTGTGTCATCACTCTTCTATTCTTAACTAGAGGATTTGGAATGTGAATATATGATTCTAGCATATGCACAAACTTCTGTGAGGGCAGCAGATTAAGCACTTTCCGTTTAGCATGTAAAAACATGCGAATGGATTTCAGAGGAATGTTCTCATTTTTGACATTTGAGCTAACTTAATTACAATTACTTCTCCATAGCATAAAGAGAAAACTTTATTTAGAAACTATATGTCTGTGATGCCAGGTGAGATGGTTTGGAATGCACCAGTCCTCAAACAAGGAAAGTGATTCCATTGTGGTGAGGGATTTAGCTAGTTATCTGTAGCTGAACACTCCTAACTGTTTGTTTTACAGCTGTTGTTGGGACTGGAATGTGGCTGTGTTAGTCTTGCTGCTATATTTAGTTGTTTGGTTTAGCATTGGGGACATCAGTTGAACATCTGTAGTGCTCAGCAGTGCACAGAAGCAGCTCAGCTTGCTGACACCTTTATAGCCAGCCACCAACAGACCGAAGTTGTGGTGTGGGAGGGTATGCATTTTACATATGACTACTAATGTTAAAGTCATTTGAGGGCATCTAGTTGATGAATGAGATTACATTAACTTATTTACCTGTGTGTACAAGTAAATAAGTGTCTAGACACCCTTGAAGGCATTTAAATATAAAGTTATGAATTAGCACATCCAACACCTACTCAAATACAACAGCTGGGCAAGGAGAAAATTAGCATTAATTTATTACAACATTCTTCTTGTCACCTTAATTGTGTTTCTACACCTTAAAATGTAGGAAGTATATATGATGCTTCTGCTGGAACAGAAGAATTACTTCAGGAAGACTGTATAGACCAGTTGAGATATTTGCTTGTGCTTAAATATGCCCCTTGAGACGTGAAGGAGATGCTGCTGCTTGTTTCCAGACATGTTAGATGTAGTCAAATCCATGTATGAAGCTCAGTGTTGGCTTTATCTCAAGATCACAATTACACTCATGATTACAGAAGGCACAGCAAATAATCTCTTGGTCCCCTGTAGAAAAACAAACAAACAAAACCACAAAACCTGCATTTTGTACATCTCCTTGATCATTCAGTAACAAGTAGCAGCTGGGAATCTAATGCTCAGAGCAAAAGGGCACTGCTCAAGGGAAAGTGCATCATCCTCACTTTGACTCCTGTGTAGATGCCTTTTTTTTTTTTTTTTTTTTTTTTTTTGTCAGACCTTCTAATGTTGTCTTATGTAGGAGATAGAGATGAGATGAGCTGGAATTCTGCAGAATACTAAAGAGCTTCCTATCATTTCCCTTGAGGGTGTTGATGTTAAAAGAAGAACCATCAGATGTAAGGGAGTGAGAAGCAAAAGTGCTAGTCATGGAGCTGTTGGTATTTTTTGATAGCCTTGTGTTTAGGACAAGTTTGAAAAGGGAGGGGCTGATCTCTGTGACACACAAGTGACTATAAATCATCAGCCGTTACAGCCTACTTCCATTCTGGCACCCAGCCAGATCTCTTAATCAGCCTCCTGGTACATTCTGGATCTAACTGTCCATAAGCTAGATGAGATGCTGCTCTTCCAATCCATGGGGTGTTGACATTTCCATTCTAAAGTGAGAAGAAACTGAGATCATATACATTTTTCATGACAGTGAGTGAAAAAGTTATGCTTTAAAATAGAAGAAAACCTGTGTAAGGAACTTAGAATCCCTAACCAAGCAGAGGGTTGAACCTTCATTCCCCTTCTTTCAGATAATTGCTCCAGTGACAGATCTATTGGCTATTTGATCTTTTTTTTTTTTTTCTTCCCTCCATGTTTTAACCTGTCTGCTGACATAAAAAGACTTTTCTAACAACAAACAAATTAAAAACAAACAGAAACATCATCAGAACTAGCTTATCTCTGTGAAAAGTATGTTTTTTTATGCATTCTTTGGTCAAAATCCATCCTTCCCTATTCAATTTCCAAACTGTTCTAGTTTCTGGTTTTCAAATACAGGCATAGTTAAAGTAGTTCCAGCTACTTAGTTGACAAAACAAATGTTTTGGTGTTTTTTGCATGGAAAGCCAGACTCTTAAGTTTCTTCCTCCTCCTTCAAGATGTTGGCCTTCTTTTCAGTTAATAGTGCTGCTAAGTGTTGTGCCTTTAGTCACATAATTTTGAATGAGAAATGTAGGGTTAGAGAATAGATGACCCAAGAGCAGAACTGCAAAGTGTTTGCTTTTGTCTCTTCCATCACCTATTCTTCCCTTAAGCACATTGCAATGAGGACAGGAAAATGTCTGGTCCAGCTGTCATGGAAGCCTGATTTATAAGTACAGTTTTGAAAAATGAATATATTATGCTTTTTATAGCTGCTGTCAACAACTACCAGGACAGAACAACTTGTGCAGCTGGTGTGGGAATCCAGTGTCAAAGCTCAGTTTAAGAAAACATTCTGCTTTCTTGGGCAACTGTCAGAGGTAACAACTGAATTTGGCCTTGATTTAATCTTGCCTTTCCAATTTCACAGATAAACAACTGTCTGGTTGGAATCCAGGTGGAGAATATAGATGGGGAAGAGTAAATTAAAGAGCAGCATCGCTGTGGGTTATGTTCATGATGCCGTCAATGAGAGGCAGCATGCTCAACTGTATTTTTTTTTTTTTTTTAAGCTGACAGATTGACATTTTCTTCCTAAGTCAGTTGAGAGGATGGTTTGGTAGAAAATGGTTTTCTTGACCCTGGAGATTCCTGAGACTTCAAAAACTTCTGTATGATTTAAAAGGCAAATATTAGATATTTCAGCTTAAAAGACCAAAACCAAACAAAGATGAGAAGATGTAAATATACCCAAGTGACTGATGCACTCAAGAAATATGCAAAAATGTGTTTTATCATCTTTAATCATCTCTTTCATATTTTGCCTAAAAAGTATTAGATGTTTTGTGTGGGAGTGATAAAATGAAGTAATAATTTCTGTAAGAGTTGTAGTAACTCTTTAATTAGAATGGATGTATTATCTGTACCCTACAAAGCATTTAGTTAACCTGTCAGAATGCACAATCTATAAAAGATTATTAATACAGATATATAGACTTCCATAGTCAAAGTGAATAGGATGTAATGTGTTATCTTATTTTCAGAAAGGATTTTCCAGCTGAAGAAGGTGAGAAATTCTAGCCTTGGGGATGGGATGCCAGACTGAGACTCAAAGTTGTGTGGCATGGATTCTCTTCTTGGTGTAGTCAGAGCCCTTTGTGTGCTGGTAGCCTTGTCTGCACTTTTAATTTTAATGTTGTCAGCTTTGGCTTCAAATGGGTGTAAGGGTGACAATAGCTCTCAGCTTGAGGGTCCAAGGCACACCTATTTTAGCATAATAAATACATTTCAATACTAAAAATGAGCCCAAGAGGCTTAACAGGCAGTGATAGATGGTTTTATTAAATATAGCTTGTAATAGAAAGCTTTTCATCTGCTAGCAGGCAAGCAAATTACTGTCATAGATGATGTGTAAGAAGACTGACAATGTACCACTTTGGAGTAGGAAAGGCAGGAAAATAGCCCAAATTACCTTTACAGAACAAACTTGTTATGTAGTCATGTCATGCCTCCTCTTTGACCCACGGATTGTCAGAAAGAGAATCATTACTTTTATCTAGGATTTTTCTGACCTACAGTTCATACTAGAAAGGCACCTCATTAGGTGGTTAGCAGGATGTGCTCAAAGTATGGGAAAAATATTGTCAAAAGCACTTCACCCACATGACCTCTCTTTTGAAGTATATCAGGAACTTAACTTCCATTTTAAAAGTAATTATCCTTTTATTTTAGCATCCTTAAATAATAGCTATCATCATATAGAAGCTTTTCCATTCACTTCTTCCCCTGCATGCATTGGACTTTTTTTTTTTTTTAATTGCATAAGTAGATGCTTAATATATCTGAAATCAAGATATATCATAAGTACTCTGAATAATCCAGGAAAAAATAAATAAAAATGCAGGTAATACTTCCTTCTCCTGTTCATTTTATGTTGATTTTAAACAGTATTTGCAGTGAAAATTCTTTTGCTTTGCTGAAAGTTGTGAATATCTAGCTTTCAGTGGATTTTTTCCTTAGTTTCAGTCATTTCAGGTTATCTGATTATCTGAAAAAAATACAAGCTTTAAAAGCCACAATCCTGAAGTTGTTGTACATGACCTGTATACCCATGTGAGCAAACATATGGAATTGGAGCTTGCATCTCAAGAACTTTCAAGTGAATGTACTAAATAAGACAATTTTTTGAAACTTGGAAAATTGATTTTAAATTTAATTAGGTTGTGAAACTGAATTTTTCACAAAAAGCAGATACTGAAAAAAAAAGTTTTTATAAAGCATCATTTTTTCTGACATTGTACCCAATTGAGATAAAATGTAAATGTCAACAGTTTGAAAGCAAATGCCTTAAACTAGTCAAAATGAAACTGTCAACATGTGTTTTGACACTCTGCCATCAAAAAACCCCATGATCCTATGAAATGTTGTTGCTACATTCTTTCAGCCAGCTTGAGAAAATACCAAAATACAGACGGTGTCATTTCATAAATTTAAATGTAAGTAAATTTAAATTGAAATAAATTCCCTTTTTTCTCTTATTTCCAGAAGGAGTAATCAGTGTCTGCTTGTCGAACCAACCCCAGGATAATTAGATTAGCCCTTCATCTCACCAGATCAAAGTCTGATTTTTTCAACTTTTTTTTTGAAATGTACCTAACCCATAAATGATATGTTTCTTATGATTTTGATTTACTGCAAACAGCTAGTAGCTGCTCTAACATTTATTACCCGACACTATTTTCTGCCTACGCTTTAATCACTGGCTCTTTTGCAGCTGTATTGTACTGTCAGCACAATTGTTGGTTTTTATACTAAGCAGTGGCCCCCATGCAAAGCTAATTAATGTTCTCCTCTAGAAATGTAGATGGCCTTGTGATTTAAAGTTCTCTAGCTTAATGAACAAGTATACTAAGACTGCCTTCAACCTTGGGCTTAGCTATGGCTAAAGCTATTAACTATTCATCTGTATGCTTTGTGATTATACTGAATTTACCCTTGCTTTTGCTATTTTTACAGCTTTAAGGTGCCCTAGTCATGGTCAGAAAGTGTTGTACTATATAAGCAACTAAAAGATAATCTATACCCCAAGGAGATTAAAAATATGTTCATGAAATGAGAGATAACACATGAATATTGGCAGGAGGCAAGTACAGAGAAGGATAAGATGCTACTGGAAAACATAGTAGGCAGTGAATTCAGTAACTGAGATCCCAGCCATTCTCAGTTGTCTTTTAGCTTCACATTAAATGCTATACAAAACCCTGTAGAAGAATTATCTGCTAAGGGACACATTCAGAAATAATGTCTACTCTAGCAGAAAAGTATATGGATTTGGTCTCAGAGCATTATTGCAATGTAAATAATAAATAAGATAACAATTAACCGATCCATATTCGCATATGGTAAAGAAAGATGAAACAGAAGATCACTCACAATCGTTAGTGTTGTGCATTTTATATTAAAGCAGTGTGCAGCTCAACATTTTCAGCATTGTGTACATGTAAGAGCATCTGTGTTAATACTGACAAGTAAAGTAATAACTGTAGTTGTACATAGTCATATTACCTAATCACAGAAGATTGCTGCTGTATCCGGCTACGCAGTATCCCATAGGCACATGTGGAGTCGCCTTTACCTTGGTGAAGCTGCTGTATTATCCAGGCAGAGGTGCATTGGTTACAGACACCCCAGTCTACCAAGCGTGTAGACGTTAGTATTCAGATTTTTTTCCTGTGTAATATTTACCCTGCATTTCCGAGCTGTATGACACTTTTCTTCAGATGTGGTCCAGCAAGCTAGCAAATTTGTTGTTAGTTTAGGGAGATTCCCATTGGCACCATAGGTATTTCTGGAGAAGGGTCCTTGGGGTTTCGAGTAAAAGGAAAAGTTCAAATGGTTTATGAAGTGGAGGCAGGGTGTATTTCTAGGCTTTGAACAGCTGTTTTGATTAAAATCCTCAAAATAGTTGCCTTGCCCTATTTAGGTGGTTTTGAATTGCATTTATAATGATTGTGTTTTTCTTAAGCTTTTTTGTTGTCAGTCCAACTTTTTGTACTTGATATTCCTTGAAAAATAGCTATCCAGTTCTCCCACAAGCAGACTCATGCTGTTGGGAAAAAAGAAAAAAAAAAAAAAAAAAAGTGCTCCATGACCCAAGGGTCTTACAGTGAAAAGGCTGGGACAGAGTGAAGGGAAAGAAAAATAAGCCCCAGATGAGAAACAGCACCTTCTTTTCCTAGTGCATGGCTCTGGTCATTCAGACAGCCTGGGACACTTGTGAAAGTTACTGCACCATCCGTTAGGAAGTGAATTTACAGCTCACTGGCTGCTTTACACTGACCTCCCAGGTGGGCACTAACTGAAGATCTTTATTCTTCCAGAGCAGCTAGTGAGGAGTGTGCCGTAAATGACTCAGTGAAAGCGGCTTCTGGTGTAGGTTACAGCCTCCTTGAGGTTGCTGTAGCAGATGACCTGATCCTGCGTCTTCCCATCTTCCTCCTCTTCTCCCACTGCAAGTACTGATCAGCTGGGTACACAGCTTTAGCCCACTGTGCCCTGTGGCTCTGAGCCACAACAAAAATGTGTTCCCCAAGGATCGCTCGTGAGGTTACTGCCCCTTCCAGTTTGCCCTTACTCTGTGTACGTAAAAAATGTGTTTCTCCAAGTGCTGCTTTTACAGACTTATGTTTCAAAGTAGAAGGTTACCTTAAAGCATGGAGCTGCATTTTGTAGTTCAGCTGTCTGTGTGGCAAGGCTGGGATTACCTCTCGAGGCCATTACCTTATCAGTCATCCTGACTGAGAATCGGAACTCAAACTTGGCACTGGAATGCTTTTCACTGCTGATAGCCTTTTACAAGTCCACTCTAAGCAGTCTTTTGCAACTAGTATGTAACGATCAGCTCATGGGAGTCATAAATCCACTATAGCAATTAATTCTGTAGCATATAGAATTGCTTATGTTTGGGAATCATAAAACTGTAATTGTGAACTTATTTGTTTTGATACTGTATTTTTCCATTTATTTGGTGTCTGTTTTTAGTAGCTCTGGTTATTTACAATGCAGTGATGTGATTTATTTTCTTTCTGGAGAAAAGATCAGCATTTGGAAGGAGCACCAATAGATGAAAATTGTGTGAATTTAAGAAAATTCAGATTAAGAGGAGAAAAAAATTACTTTGGGCAAGTTCTGGAATAAACTACAAGACTCACGCAGTTGAAATCTGTCTGTCAGATGTGCAGAAGGACAAAACCTGCCGAGTTCCCTAGGACTCCCTGTCTTGTGCCAAATCTCTGTAGGTTCTGCCTGCTGAAGGGGGAAGTGGAAAGCATTTGGCCATGCTGCTCTTTCCAACAAATGCTGAAATACTGGTTATATTCTGAAGGAGGGGTGGTTACAAACCACTGGTATCCTTTCTTCATCACTGCTATCCATCCAATTGCACGAGTAACCCAAAGGATTTACTCTCAGACCCGTAATGATTTTGCATGGACCAAATACTTTTTAGTGTTGCTGTATTTCATTTTCCTCTGTCCAGCCTTGTGATGATTCATATGGAGCAGATGTTCTTGGCTATCTATGCTTGACTTTCAAGTTAGCTGCTTTTTATCATTATATTGATGTTATAAAGAACATCTCAACTCTCTTCACAGTAAGCTGTGTCAAAATTGTTGCAAGTGGCAGTAATAGAACATCCTGTTGCCTAAGAAGTTGCTTGGTGTTCTTCCAGCTTGTATCCCCTGTATCCCCTGTTTGCATTTATCATCCTTTATGCGTTGTCTGGTATACTTCTTCTGTAAGTGGCTAAATCTTCAGCTGGATGAATCAGCACAGACCTCAAATACAAGCTTTTTTTTTTTTTTTTTTTTTTTCCACCATTTCCCTTCCTAATTTAAAATTCCAGGAGTGAATTGCTATTTTAAGATCAATGTTTAAACATTCTTAAAGCTTACATGGATGTAGACTGTTACCAGACAAAAGCTTTGGTATGGAGAACCACTATTTATGATTTTAGAACTGCTAATTATGACTTGACTTTCTTAATGTGATCAACAAAAGGCGTTAAGAGAAAGCTCTTTCTGACTACAACAGTATTGCCTGCAGTATCCTATCAGACTAGTTAGGAGACTACAGGATGCCTGCAATGCTCTTTCCCTCCTCTTCATTCCAAGACATAGCATGCTGCATGCATTTCTCATACTTTGTTCCTAAGGTTGAACATTGTATCTGAACCAAAGGTTCAGTTAAATGCAGCAGTGCTTATAACCTCTGTTACCAACTGCAGAAGTTACTGCAGTGGAAATGGAAGGGCTGCATTTAATTCTGTGCTGCTTCTGGACTGATGTGGTCAGGTGTCTCTGTAATGCACTAGTGAGTGTTTCTGCTCCTCAGTTTGATGCATATTTGGGTAGGTATGTCCAGCATGCACACAAGTACAATTTTGCATCTAGAAAAAAGTTATTTGAAATCCCTGAAAGCAGCTATTATCTCTTAAATATTGCTTTTAATAAATAGTGACAAAAGATTTTACTGTTAGGTTGGATCTTGTTTTAGCAGAGAGTTAAAGATAATGAAGGTTGTGGGATTCATGAGTTCTCCAGTTAATTTAATGATTGAGAAAACTATTACTTTAAAAAGAAGAAAAAAAAAAAAAAAAGAAAGAAAAGAGTGGCATGAGTCTGGTAGTCTTGTAACCAAAGTTATTTTAGAATGACTAAAGTTCTTACCCAAGGCCATGGTTCCATTACTACTTCACTGCTGTTGTCCGCTCTTCAGGAGGTCTGTTGGAAATGAGTCCTCCCAGCATGTTGTTCAGTTTCTTCCCCATGTAGGTATCTCTTCACTGAAGCAAAACAGACACCTAGTTTTTGATTTAGCTGCTTTACTTCAAGTTGCAATTAAAATTTTTAACATTTCAAATCAAATATGTTAACAGAGATGCCTAGCTTTAGTTTGTACATTCCCACACGGTAATACATTCCTAAGAAGACATAGTGGTAATGGACAAATTCCACTGTATGTAATACAAGCATGCCATTGTCTCAAAAGGAGAAAAAAAAGTATCCGACTGCTTTTCTGAAATATTATTAGCTTCCTGGTGAAAAGTCTGTTGTCACCTGATTGTCATTTTCAACTGCAAAATAAAACAGATGATCATGCAGGTTCTTTGTTACAGTTACAACTGGGGAATGAGCTGCTGATAGTTCTGGCATATGTGTTAACTTCCACGGCCAAAATAAATGTCAGAATGTTTGTGACTGAACTGGAACCAGCCACGCTACTTCCATGAGCAAACTACGTGCTTGCTATGGTTTTCTTTTATGTGCTGAATCTAGCACCTAATGGTCTTGCTCTGTGTACCAGTGATGGATGAACAACAGCAAACGCAATGCTATTTGCATGTGTAATTGTTTGAGAATAAGTTAAAGCACAAATTTGTAACTACTGATTTATTAAAGCCATGATTGCATCTTTCAGAAGCTGTGCCAGCTAAAGAGGAGATTGCCTGGTTTATTTGTCTTCCTTCCCACCCTGACTGGTAGAGGTCAGTGCGCTTACCCGGGCTGCTTGCTGCCTCTTGAGAGATTTCAGGCAGAATGAACACATTCACAGCAAGCTGTGCTGGAGGTGTTGCCAATCCAACCCCTGCTGAGTGCTCTGAGACAGCATGGAGAGCTGTGTGTGGGCTGCATGGGCTGGATGTGGGTAGCTGGTGCACATCTTCGGATCTCCAGTAAGAGAGATTTTAGTGTCCAAACCTCCCTTTTGAGAATAAGTAACGTCCGCTCCATGACACTAAGACCTAGTTAAAGTCTGTGAAGGCCTTAAATATGAAAAACATAATTCTGAAAACTTCCTCTATTCAGAATGAGAGAGGTCTGTCCATAGCATTTTTTTGTTGTTGTTTGTTTTGTTTTGTTTTAATTGAAGGCTGTCTGATTAAAAACTGACTATTCATCTTTCGATATTTGAATCCACTTTAACCATTGACAAACAGGGCAGAGTATTTGTTTCAGCAGGTCCAGTCATCTAAGGATCTCATCTAAGGATGATTTCATAAAAACAGCTTCTTGTAAGAGCTTTAGTTTCTTTTATCTTATCTATCTCATGTTATTTTTATATTCTGTTCTGAGTTTTTGAGAGTTTCAGCAGAATTGTAGGTGCTATGTTATGTCCATGTCATTCAGCACCAAAAGCACTGCATTTTTGTTTTGCCCTAGCATTTTCAGTCTTTAATTCCCAGTTGCTATGGGGGATCAAGAGGTCCCTGCTGAAGACATGATTGCTGCTGGAGTGATTTTTTTTTTTTTTTCTCTCCAGAAAAATACTGTTCCCATGCTGGTGACAAAATATGCATCCCAGATATGCATATAGCTCTTTATAAAAATATGACAGTAAACATGATCAGGTAAATTGTAAACTATAAGTACTCTGCTATTGTATGAATATGAGTTGGGGTACTGGATGTTCTGGCATAGAAAGACATCTCTTCGGCCTACTGTGCAAAATGTGCCCTCAGGAAAGCAATTCTAAACATCTCATTCATTGCCTGTGTATCTCTAACACGCTTGCTGTAATCCAGGATTATTGCTGAAAGGTTCCTACTATGGAATAAATTGTTATTTACCTGAAGTGTTTAACCTTTGCCTATATGTGCCTTTCACTATATATGGCAAGCAAGGAATACCTCCAGTTCTTACTTGTCCAGTCAGGTATATTGTGGGATATATGACTTTGGGTAGGATCTCTAATGGAAGTTTCTGTTTTATCCCTGCATTTTGATTGCTTTTATTCATAAGAAATGATTTACATATCTGCCTACATCATATATGCAAGCAAATTTCATAATTTACCCTTGATTTTATTTGAAACTGAAATATTTTTTGTCAGGTTGTTGTATCTTTTATCCACTCCAAGATACAGACCTGCTTCAGGATTTTATTAAATTGCTACACTTTGGTCTTTGCACCTGGTTGTAGATTTCTGTTCATAGGAAGATATTTCTAAATACAGAAATACAGTTTTTATTGCATTTCCATTTTTTGACTTGAGACTTATCAGGATTCAAATGATGTAAGAGGATATTTTATGCTGTAATTTGAGTGAATCCTGAGGAGAAGCGTGTGTGTGTATGTTTTTCTAAAGGTTTGTGCAGCCTCTTTCCTTTTGATTTCCCCCCAGCCAGAGACTGCTCTGATATAATCAACTGTAAATTATTTACAGTAGATACTGAATATAAAACGTGGGCTGAAATAATAAATGACCTTTTATATTATTGTCATATGAATTAGCCATTGATTTGGGTTTCAATAGGTTTTGAATAAGGTCCCTTTTCATTGTAGTGGGAAGGGAAACAGCAAAGCAAAATGCATAAGTTTGTTCTTGTCTGTCCTGAGAACAGGCAGTGAAGTGGTCAGATTTTTAATTACATTATATGGTGAAGTATGCATCAGGAAGAAGATGTTTGCAAATTAATTTTATCCAAAATTAAAGATGAAAGCCAAATGAAGAGACAAGGGTTCAAATTAGTTAACAAGAAGAAGATCAATGTCAAGCCGCCTGTTAAGCTGGTCCATTCTGTTAGTTCAGTCTGCTGGTATTTGACTATGCTAATGGCAAGCTGCAGCTTTGGTCTGTGTATAAAATTGGACTTTTTTTTCCCTCATCTATATTTTTGAGAAAACACACACATAGATTTATGAACTTCATGATTTTTGGTTATGAACTTCACAAACCATTTTTCTTATATATTTTTAATAGGGATTTTCACCCCTTGACAAATGGTGGTAACACGTGTGTTCTAGTTTCTTGTAGAATTTGATGGTGATACTTAAAATAGGTCTGTTTGCACAGCCTCGTACAGATTCTGCCGGGATTACAGTGAGGTAAATATAAAAGTTTGCTTTATTGTTTAACAGCATCACTGCAAGACTTTAGTACCTAAAATAGAATGAAAGCTTTTTAGAGAGTTTTGACACAACAAAGAGTTCATTTATAAATCTTTCGCCTCTGAAAAAGTGTGAAAAAGGCTCAAATAAGACAAATAATTTTATCTTTCTCTCAAAAATTAAAATATGTCACACATCACCTTTCTGAATTGTCCAAGCAAAGATAAAAGCATTCACTGATACAATTCTGACTTACAAATATTTTTAAAGGACATACATGACTTGGAACCCATTCATCACTGAGTTTAAAAAAAAATAAAATAAAGATCCCCAATCTTTAAATTCCAGTCTTGTTGTTGTTCTCACCAAATACTCCACCACAGGCGTAACTGGTTGGACCTTCCAAGGAATAACATGTTATATCAAAAGTAACATTTCTTCAAAATATTGGTGAGGAATATTGGTGCAGTAGTCTGAGACACACCAAGAGACCTCTTTCCACTATGTTACATATATAAGGCTACAAATTTTTTATATGTACATTCATTCATCTCTATTTTAATGCTTTGCTTTGACATTAACTTTTCAATATTTTCATAGAACTTTAATACTGCTTTTTAGTTGAACATGGACAAAGCTACATGGAAAAAAAAATATGTGGCTGAGTAAGAAAGCTGTCTGGACATTTCTTTTATTTCTCTTCCAGTGAAGTTAACCCATGCTTGCTCTTTCAGGTATGGTGCCTATCCCAACATTTTTCTCTTATAACTAGCTGTCCCTCAGCTGCTGTCAGGTGTGGTGGCTGTCTGGGGAATTGTGGATGTCTGTCCCCCAGGACTAGCAGTTAGACACAGACTATCTGCAAAAAGTCAGTACGCTCCTCCAAAACAAAACAAAAACAAACAAAACCACTATGATTTCCATCGGGTATTTTGTCCAAATAGGACCAGGATGTTTGTCCAGCTGTTTGTCTTGTTCTGTATGAGGGAATGAAGGTATATTCCTTTATAAGTGAAATCAGCATGAGGAAACTTTGGAAAGCAAGTCATCACTTTTTTTTTTTTTTTTTTTTTTTCATGGAAATAATACTGGTATCTAGTGGAAATAGGACTTTTTAAATAATTGAAACAATGCTACATTGATATGAAATATTGATTATTGCAAACAGTTGAATTTTGTCATTTTTTCTAAACGCTGCAGTTAGGCATGCTGATAGAAGGAAAAAATAAGGACTTTTACTGAAACAAAAGTACAGTAAAAGCAAGCTAATTCCTACCTCAAAGAATGTTTAAAAGGGAATTTAAAGTTCTTTATAAAGTTGAAAATGTTGGTATGCCCTTGTCTTTTTATCTCCTGTTCTTGCAAAGCCTTTTGAAGTGCATCTTGCATGGCACACACAACCCAGCTGGGTCACTTTTTGCGTGCGACAAGTACTTTTGTGAGCAGTTGAACAGGGCCTGGTTCCCTGTCTCTTTCTGTCTCCTATTTAGATAATCTCCTATCTAATACTCCAAGAACTTTGAAGCTTTTTCTTTCTCTTTTTCCTCTTTTTCTTTTTTCTTCTTCTTTTTCTTTTTTCTTTCATTTTCCTTCTTTTCCTCTCTTTGAAAATATATATATATATATATATATATTTTAGAGCATACATAATGTCTCCCTTTCAAGTAGATTTTGCTAGGGCTTAGAATTGTACCTCAGATCAGGCTTCTGACCTTCCCTTATGGAGATAGGAATTTGAGTTCATTTCTTCTCCCCAGGACTTCTTTTCTGATGTTGCTGTAACTTTACATTTTCAAAGGCTGTATCTTTCTGTCAAACTTTCAGCCAGAATGTCTTAACAATTATTAGCATATAGTCAGACAATCATTCAACCAAACAACTTCTATTGCTTATTGAATGGAGAGAAAAATTGCAATGACACTACCCTGCTGTACGTAAACATTAAATATAATTCATGCCATTGACAACATAAAATTATTTTCCCAGTTATTGTTTAATTCAATTTTGAATACCAGACATTGATACCTATTCTGTGCTTCTGTTTAACATATTTTTGCCTCTATGCACTGAGTTTTTGCCTGGTACTATCATGATCCTGGATCCTTTTCACTACCACTTTTTGTAGTTTGCAACCTTCTCATGTATGTAGGGTAATGAATATTTAGGGTAAAATAAATTTTCTGTACATTTTTATTTTGTAAAACAAAGCAAATGTTTATATGGAAAATCATTCTAATGAGAAATTCATGAGTCACTTTACTCAGTATCTAGGGAAGATAATGCTCTAATGCTCTGTAATCTGAAACTGTGCCCTTAAAGTTGAGCCGTGTAATCAGTATTCAGACAACTGTGAAGAGAAAGGATCAAGAGTGTAACAATGATCCTCATTCCTAACACTCACGGTCTGTAGTATTCTATGCTATTGTTTCTCATTCAGTATCCCTCACCAGCTTGCTGGACTGCTGTTATTACTCACTGTTTACTTCCCTTATCTGTGCTGCATTCAAGACAAGTCCTGGATTTATATTTTACAGTAAGGTTTTGTGACATGCTGTATAAATGGCATTGATTAGCTTACCTGTGAACTGAACTTTGCGTGCTATAACTTTCCTTTTTGTTTCTGCTTTTTGTTAGCTTTCTGAAAAGAGGTTGCTTTAAATTGCTCAGAAAGGAAGCAGAGACCACTGTGGGTTACCATTGCTACAAATGTCATTTGGTATGAATGGCAGACAAATGCAGTGCACATGTAAATACCCATCACTGTTACAACACCCTGTGGGCCTTGAAAAGTATCACAAAAGCAGATGTGCTAGGAAAAGAAAATAGAATGTTTTTAGAATAGAACATAACTATTTTAAAAGTTAAATCAAAATCTGTTTGATTGTTTTCCTGAGTGCATAACAGCCTAAAATTTTACAGGTGACTCCAAGTCTGAGAGAATTAGTTAAATGAGGTTGCAAATATGACTGAGGAGGCTTGTCTGAGCTAGGACAGTCTGGAGTAGCCCTTTATGTTCCTTTATGATCAAAGTATATGTGAACTCATTTGTAATTTCCATCAGGTGGTTCACAGGGCTACAGATTCTGTTAGAAATCTGATTCTTCATCATGCCTTTATTTTTATTATTTACTCCAGCTGTAGAAAAAAAAAAAAAAATGAAATTAACTTTCATCCAGATCTTGACCTTGTTACCCAGAAGCATTTTTAATTACAGAAAACTTCAAAATCCTAGGTCTTTGCATGTGAAATGTAATACAAATTTTAACTGACTCCAAATCAAATTAAATTATTGGCCAGTGGTCTATGTCAAAAGTGTTTTCTTCATTTTGAACAGGAAATTATTCAGTCTCTTAAAAATTTTGCAAAGAAGTACAAAAGTTATGTTAGGCAAGAGAGGGAGTTTGTTTTATCAAGGAGTTAGGGGGGAGCAGAGTGGATCTATGCTCCTGTTGGTATAAAGCCTTTGTGAGTCCAAAGCAATGTTTGTGGCTGTTACTTGAAACTGCAAGGGGGAGTCCAAAGTGGCTGAGAATACACTGAAATCTTGCTTCCTTTCTATAATAGGGGAAAACAGATTTTTTATTTTTTTTTAAACTTCTTTTCATAAAGAAATGAAGTGCATATGATTCTCATTGTGTATACGACTGTCTGTATTCTAATAACTCTTTGACCTGTCAGCAGACTTCTGGTAAGTTTACGCTGATGAATGCTCTTAAAGATATTAAATACCTACATGCCATACAAAATGAGTTGACTAGAAGATGACAACTTCTGTATTTTAATTGAGTAATGTGATAGTCCATTTGTCAGAAGGTCTAGACATTGTTTCTGGGAGGAAGATGGCAATGCGCAATCACGCTATATTTATTAAAGATGATCAGGAAATCTAAATGGGAGGAAGACACATTGTACACCTCAACTTTTGCTAAAAGTCTCAGTAGAAGTCTATATACTAGTAGAAATCAGAAATCTATGCCTGAAGACCTCCAAACTGCCTACTATGTACTCTTTTCAAGGCACCTATTCCAGTGCTTCACTTCATCAGTTCTGTAGATAGATGGTACCTTTAGCCTTTTATCTTCTTTGTACTGTGTCCACCTCTGAAAAAGTTTTAAAGGGGTCAGCTCTTTAAACACTTGGGATGGAGTTTGCCAGACCCCGAGGCTTTAAAAATTTACAGAGAATAAGACTGAGTAGAACTACACCTGGTTCTCTTCATGAATTACACATCATTTATTTCTGAAGAAGGAGGTCAAATACCAGGAGACACATTAAGATATCCGACCCTTAAAATATGGAATCTATATACAAAGTAGTTCCTATGGGAATTGTCAAATTAAGCTCACTAATCTGTGAAGCCTTAATTTTTTTTTCCCCTTGTTATATATAACTAGAGATGGTTTAGTCAGTCTGTCTAAAGACTGGGAGCTTACGGTCTATCATTCCCACTAGGCTAGAAAGGTAAATCCAGTTGATTGAGGGAGTGAGGCATTCAAGGACTCATATGCTTGGGAGGAGACAGAAGTAAACCCTTGGGATTAAGTCTCAGGCTAGTTTCATCCATAAGTCTGGAGCTATACAGGCATGAAGCATAGCAAAGGTAAATTGGAGTTCTAAAAATTCAGACCAGATCATTTTGCTCTAAGTGGAAGCATTTAGGTTTCGTCGTAGTCTTAAGGGGAATAAATGATACACATTTTGCTTGCCTTTTAGAGAGCTGCTAGCATCGCTGTCAAAATCTGTTGCACCCTCCAAACTTAAATGAACTGCAGGTGAATGTAGAAAGTACTTGAGATATGAGAGAGTTTAGATTTTTAAGTCTTCCAAAAGGTATTAATTCATGCTGGCACTGAAAAGTCAAATGGTATGCCACAGGATATAGGATATCTAAACTGGCTGTATATGGTTTTAAAATGTGAATATAAAGTTTAAACTCAGACCAAGGTACAGAAGGAATTAAGCTTCATGTGGAAGAAAGACATAAGAAAGACATAGGAATCATAATTTTGAGTGGATTCCAGGATTCCATGTTCAGGGTGTGTATGTATGTATGTATATATATATATATATATATATATATATGGCACTCTATATGGCAGACATTTTGCAATCAAACTATTTTTTCTTAAAACATAAAAATATATCTGTCCAGTACTGTGTCATGACAGTTATTTCGGTCTTCTACACCTGGGGAACATGGTTTCAGCAAGGTTGTCAGCAAAATCAATTATAATAAATGCAAAGCTTCCACGTAAAAATGCTTTTTCTGTTGCAAATCAAATTACATTGTTTGTGATACTAAGCTGTTAATATTTGAAAGCTTCATGCCATGAGTGAAAATTGTACCATCCACTGCTCTTCACTTGTCTTCACATTGCCTTTTAATTCAGTCAGGAGGCTGGCACAGGGACGTAACAGATCATGGAGGTTGTGATCATCGTGAAAAGTGGTATTGACTTTGCCTCTCTAGTAAAGATGTTAGTGACCAATAAATTAGCACTTAACAGATTTTGCTTCTTGGGAAGATCATGCAGTTGTAGTATTTGCTGTTACCATTAAGTCAGAAAAAATGTAAGAATTATGGTAATGCAGCAGGCTGCTAAAAAGAAAAGGTTCTGTAATTTTTTCAGAATTAATTCAAGTTTTATATTTAGAGTGAAGTAGGAAGAACAACATTTGCAGAACAGAGCTGGACGTCTTGAAATGAAAAAAGGACAGACTTGTCCTGGCCAGAAAACTCATGATATTCAGGGGCATTATTTAAAAATAAGAGTCTGAAAGGAAGCTGAGAAGTGCTGGAAACTTTCAGGTCAAATAAAAGTACATGTTGGTGATGTCAGTAACAGAAAGCTGGAGCTCAAAACTGAGCTTAGATTTCTTTGGGAAAGCTTGGATGGTTTTAAGCCTCCCGAGTAAGTCTCCTCTGTCCCTCTCTTGCCCTCAGTACTGGCAGCTTGCAGCATCCCTGGCTGTTACCCAGATGTACTGCTCTTTCTGAATCTGCAGAGATGTTTTGGCATGGCACTGTCCTCAGGAAAAATAAAAAAAGGGGGTGGGGGGGTGGGGGGAGAGCTTCCTTGGCTGCAGTCCCACACTGCAGGCCCACGTACACCACCTGGTTTGGTGTGGAGGTGGGAGAGAAGGGAGAGGGCAGCTCTGCAGACCCCTCTCCCATTTCCTCTGAGCATACTGGGACTGTGCCTGCTGGAAAGAAGCCACAATTGAAGAGAAGCAGATGGAGTTTAGAAGCAATCTCTGACAAGGAAAGTATTGTAAATAGCTCTTCATATACCACTGAAACTTTAAAACAGCAAATTTTCCTGCAAAAAGATCAGCTTTGGCAGAAAACAAAATGCAAGAAAACAACAACAAAAAGTGTTTTTCCACTTACTTAGATTAAGGTTTGTCACTAGTTGTGAAACTGTCATGCTACTGGTCTGGAGAAGATCCTTCTTTATAGGTAGGGCTCTAAAACATCGTCCCGTACATTGTCACTTGGGGCTTTCCTACCGCCATTTGAAAGGCCTAGTATTAATTACAGTCAGAATCAGCACACCAGAAGATATAGCACAGAGCTGTGAGATCTAGTTTAGCTGTTCTTAAATTTCACCAAATGAATAGCTGTGTCTGCAATTTGGCTAATGAGCAACACAAGGCAAAGAATGCCCTTACCTTTCCTTAGAGGGACAGTGGGCTTTCCAAGGAGAACACAGAGCACTTTTTCCCAAGTGGTGAATTACCTAATTTCAGTAAATTGCCTTCTTTCCCAGTTGTCCAAACTGCTCTCTTTTATAGCTTTAGGAGATACTGCCAGGTGTTACAAATAGTGCAGATGATGCACTATGTTGCTAGTTGCTTCCAGACTAAAAGAAAATCAACTTTTTTTTTTTTTTTTTTTTTTTTTTTCTGTTTTAAAAACTGTTTTCAAATTAATGTCATTAATATTTTCCAAACAAATGAGCAAGTGCATACCTGTTTCAGTTACTGCTCATCCTTGGTAGTAGCCTCACATGGAAATGTTAACAGCAGCTTTTATTATTTGTATTTTTTATTTACGTTTTGGAGGTAGAACAGCACTAATAATTTTATTTGACTTTCTCTGAAGTAGCTATTGTAAAGCTTAGTTGGGAAGAAGATGCAAAGTGTGAGATGCCATTGGTCTGGAAAAGAAAACGATGGTGGTATTGTCTGAAAATGCTTAGTCTTTTCACAGAATCACAGAAGAGTCTAGGTTGGAAGAGACCTCCAAGATCACTGAGTCCAACCTCTGACCTAATGCTAACAAGTCCTCCACTAAACCATATCACTAAGCTTTACATCTAAACATCTTTTAAAGACCTCCCGGGATGGTGACTCAACCGTTTCCCTGGGCAGCCTATTCCAGTGACTAACAACCTGTTCAGTAAAGAAGTTCTTCCTAATATCCAACCTAAACCTCCCCTGGTGCAACTTTAGCCCATTCCCCCTTGTCCTGTCACCAGGTACACGGGAGAATAGACCAGCCTCCACCTTGCTACAGCCTCCTTTCAGGTACTTGCAGAGTGTGATAAGGTTGCCCCTGAGCCTCCTGTAATCTATTTTTGTTGTTGGTTTTTGTTTGTTTGTTTGTTCATTTTTTATTTTTATTTTTTGAGGGGGAAGGGGAATTCAGTAGTGGTGGTGGTGTCAGTTAATGATAACTGGAAAGTATTAACTCAAACGAGTACCTGAAAGAACTGAGTAACTATGAATATATACATAAAACTTCCTCATGTGTAGTACACTATCTGCAGATCTCTGGAGGTGATTTATTTTAATGCAGCTTGAATGAAATATTTCTATTTGCAAACAAATTTGATCAAATACAGTGAACATTGTACTGGAGTCCTAATGTAATTCTATTACCTGCAAGCCAGTCCATAAAACAGTAATGCAGATGCCTAACAAAAGGGAGAGTGGCTTCTCTGGCTTTGCTGATAAATATCAGTGTAAGTCATGTAAGTCTAATAATCAAACACAAAAGTAAGAGAAAGCAATATCCCTAGTCTTGTCAGAACATAAACAGAATATAGATGAAGGCTGATGCTCTGAGTAAAAACACATGCTGGAGTTAATGTAAGGAATAGTAATGTAAAGCTGAAATTTAGAAACTAATAAAAATATCCTTTGATAACCTGATACACAGCATATCTTGGAAAATACAAACTGCTCTAAAATAAAGATCAGACAAAAGTAGGTCTGCCATATCTGGATTGTTTACTCATCCAACCACACCATTACTTATACAGTTCTGGAGTTGGAGGATACCTGGGGGCTTTAATCTACAATAAATATCTCCCTTACTCTTGTTCGTTATACCAAAAATTGTCTATGCTTGTTACTCCCTCAACATAACAGTTACAACAATTTTCCATAGGAGAAAGATGGATTTTTTTTTGAGGGAAATATTCTCAGGTGCTTTGCAGCTAGGCATTTGTTCAGTGCAAGGTAGTGTTCTGAATATTTTTTCTCTTGGATTATAACCTCCTGTTGTCCTTTGTTTTCTGTATGGTCACAGCTGTGATTTTCAACTTTGAAAGTGTGTTAATGAGGGCATACAATTGAAATCCTACCATTGTAGGTCAAAATGAATTTTGAATTTGGAAGCTGCAGCTATGGGATCTGAGAAATTTAAAAACATCAGACTGAACTGGCAAGCTATTAGCAGAAGGAAAGAGCAAACGAACTCCAGGTGGCTGAGAGAAATGCAATTTGTATTACAATGCAGAAATTTTGACCTCAGCGATCATTAGTTTATATAAGCAAGTACTATATGTTGGCACCTAAAACACTAGATCCTACAGGCTAAGGA
The DNA here is from genome assembly GCF_011077185.1 of Oxyura jamaicensis. Lineage (NCBI taxonomy): Eukaryota > Metazoa > Chordata > Aves > Anseriformes > Anatidae > Oxyura > Oxyura jamaicensis. The sequence goes on along the minus strand of NC_048896.1, from coordinate 12,049,495 downwards.
GAAATTTGATTATTTTTTTCTGCTTATCTTTCACTTTGGGTTTAATCATGAAATAATAAAACTTCTAATTGGTAAAATAGCAATGATATTACAGAGTTTGGGAAGGTGTTGGAAGAGAAAAGTATATTACCACAGCTCTGAAGTTTTTTTAATGTTTATTATTATTATTATTTCTGCAGAGTGCAGTTGGTGACACAACATGTTGGCCAGTACAGTACAAGTCATGTATGCTGAAGGTTCTGAAGAAGAGACAAGACAGCAAAGGTAAGACTGCAGTACTAATCCTGGCCTATGATGTGGTGGTTTTACCGTGCTAGGCAGCTGAACACCACAACCACTCTCTCACTCCCCCTCCTCATCTGAGGAGGGGAAGAAGTAAAGGAAAGAACAATTCATGGGTTGAGATAAGGATAATTTACTTAAAGGAAAAAAATAATTATTAAGGAAAGGTTATTGTTAATTAAACAATTTAATTAAAATGAAAAAAGGGAAAGGGGAAAAGGGAGGGGGAAAGGGAAAAACAAAACAAGCAAAGGCTATGTGGAAGTGCAGAGGAAAGAAATTACTCTTTACTTCCCACAAATGAGCGATGCTTGACCACATCCTTGAAGCAGGGCCTCAATGCACATAGCCGGTGTTCGGGAGGAGGACAAATATTTTTGCAACGAGAGCCCACTCCTTCCTTTTTCCACCTCTTATTGCTGAGTGTGACATCATATGGTATGGAATATCCCTTTGGTTGGTTTAGGTCAGCTGCCCTGCTGATGTTTCTCTCTCACTTTTTTACCTACCCCCTAGGAGGGTCAGAGAGAGTCCTGATGCTGTGCCAGCACTGCTCAGCAGCAGACACAACACAGGTGTGATACCACTGCCGTTCTAGCTACAAGTGCAGAGCGCAGCACTGTATGGGCTGCTGCAGGGAAAGTTAACATCCCAGCCAGACCCAGTACATATGATTGCCATTGAAGGGGCTCACAGAAGGTTGTCAGTTACATAGTTCAAGAATGAAATTCCTAAATTCCTATTAGAATAAATGTGTGTGTGTGTGTGTTGGAGAGATACTTAGAAAAAAAAAAAAAAAAAGGAAGGAAAAAGAGTCCGTTGTCACTATTGTTTCAATGAAATGATTAGAATATTTATTAATTTTGATTAGAGGAAAATTAAATACTTTTCCCGTCTGTTGAATAAGTGTTATTTTTGCAAACAAGTCAGTACTTAGCAGTTTGAATCAATGAGACTGAAACTATTCTGTGGAACACGTATTTAAAAAAAAAAAAAAAAAGCAGTGTTAATTTTGTTTAACAAAAAGTAGAACACCCCCTGACTCAAAGGAATGATCTCAAATGAATAAGATAAAGCCCATTACTGTCACAGTGGAAATCTCCTTTGACTTTTCTGACAGGAGGATGCCGTCCATAGTGAAATCAAAGTAGTAATCAAATCAAGAGAGATTAAGTTTCCACCAAGTCATGCTGGGAAAAATAAAAGCTCCATTCTGCTTGAAAGAAACATAAATGAACAGAAACTTTTTCTTTCCCTCAGCTCTTATCATACATGGATTCTGACCTTTGGGAGCCTTGCTAGCTGTCTCTGATAAGGATACAACAGCTCAGCAAATATTACTTAAAATTTTATGTTTATATTCTTGCTAAAGGGAGTTTTAACAGTACACTGAAATAAAAGGAAGTGGGCTGAATCTGATAAAGCTACTGCTAGAACTTATATTGCAATTTACTGCTATTCTTTTCTATTATCTGTCTGCTTTCAAACGTACTCCAGCCACGGACCTAACTTCTCACTGTCATCCACTTCATCAGCACTGTTATCTTCTCTGAATGTACGTAGCTGCAGGTTAGTGTTCTGTTGGGTTTGAACATTGGTATATACAAGACCGGAAAGGGGATCATCATCATCAGTAGTCCTATGTATGGAAATATTTATCAACTTTTGTTGATCATTTTCTTACATTGTGTTCTTGTTGTTTTCTTTGAAAATTTTATCTGTCTTAGCTCAAAAAATACCTGTTTGTTCTGTAATCATCTTGGTTGTAGCTTTGAAGAGACTGTCCAGCGTTAGCAGCTAGTCTGGCATGTTGTCTCAGTTATTTTCAGTCGTGTCACATGGTGAGGTATACTGGTTACTTTTCAACTGAGAACTTGAGGAGTCACCTACGTGGAGCAGTAACCTAGGGTTAAGAACCTGACATTCTACAACACATACAGCATCTCCCTAATGTATCCAGAATGGTAGTTCCTGTTATTATTTGCCAGTCACTGAATTATACACTTTGAATAGACTAGGATTTGATGACAGGCCTGCGATCCCTTGATTTGGTCAAGGTTGTAATATAGAAAGATACAACTGAAAGCAAACGAACTACTCAGTATATACAGAGTGTGTGTATGTATAAATGTGCTTGCGAATGTGGGTAGGTTTTTTTAATGGATTCTCTTAAAGTGCTCTCAGTATAATGGAATAGGTTGTGTCTTATAGACTGCCAAAAAGGAAAATCATTGCTAAATAAAATACTCAATGGGACTCCTTCCTGTGCTCAAATATCTAGCCAAATATCCTCCCTCATGAAATGAATTTTTTTTTTTTTTTCAAAAAGTAAAATATAGTTTTATATAGCAGCTCTAGGAAAAGGAGGAGAAAAGACATCATTTCACAGAAGTGTGTGATTATAGAATTTAACCTGAGTAGGCCAAACCTCTCAGGAAGATTGCATTGGAGTCTGTAATATTTGGCATGTCTCAGAGAAACGTTTCTTTTAACAGACAAAGCAGAAACATTCTTCCATTTTTCTGTTGGCTGAGAAAATTTGTCTAATTTTTAGTCAGAGAAAAATGGAATAATAGCCTGACCTAAAAAGAATGTTTTAATGTTATTTTTTATATCCAAAAAAAAAAAAAAAAAGAAGGACCTGAGGTTTATCTGTATCTGTAACTTACCTTTTTCCCTTTTCCTTTTTAGCCTTGACATAGGCAAGTTTACCTGAAAATCAATATTTTACTTTGGGGTCGGGTCGGTGGGAGGGCGGAGGGGGCGGGGAAGTGTCAGTAATATTTTCAAGCCAGGTAAATATTTCTAATGAATAATCTGTCTGAAATTCAGGGAAACAGCAAATCTGGAAGCAATGGCCAGCTTTTCCAGTGGTGTTCTGGAGAAGCTATTTTCTTCCCCTTCTCCTTTTTTTTTTTTTTTTTTTTTTTTTTTTTTTGGTTCATGATGTTTACCACAAGGCTGCATCCTTACTCTTCCTTTGGCAGCTGTGACTTTTCTTGCAAATGTCAACCCCCAGCACAAAAGTGACTCTTAAGCAATAATTGCACAGGCTGCCCTGCAGGAATAGGGCACTTACTACAGAGCAGAGCATGCCAGGTACTCTGGCAGTTTTCTATTGGTCCCAGTTTGTCCTGAGTAAATACAAAGAGGTGATATGAGTTTATTTGAGCAGACAGTGTTAGAGGTGGGTGATTGGTTCTTGTCTCTGCTATCATTTTACCTGGGGTATATATAACCTAAATTTTGTGCTTCAATCACTTTTGTCAAATAAAGCTGTTTATGTTTGCCTGTGTCTTGTAAAACAATTCAGGATCTCTAACACATAAATTCCCCTTGATCCTGTATCCCGAGGAGCCTGCTAAATAATTGTTTTACTCTTCACTCTTGAGTAGAAGATCTGAAGGATTTTACCATAAATAATTGGTCAGTTTTTCCTACTAAGAACCTAGATTGTCTCCTCCAGGGGGGGTGTGATGGAAGCAAACCCTTAATTATTGTATTCTGCATCCAAGCCTATAGTCTAAGTTTCAAAATGCTGTGGTGTTACAAGATTATTCTCTCCAGAGTTTGACTGCCCACCAGTTCCTGATATTTCAGCTCTGGATAAACTGTGATTTGATATGAAAGTCACGATCATAAAGCTGATATGAAAGTCGCTATCATAAGTGATCGTAAACAGAGTAGAGTGATTCTTTTGTGTCACAGTGGCAAACTGGAAAGTGGATTTTTTTATTTTATCCTTTTTTAAATTTTAAATTACCATATTCTCACTCTGCACTTCTAAATGAGTTCATTTTACTCTACTTTTAACGTAGTGCTGAAAGTTTAATCTTTTGGAAAACCCGTGACAGCTATCATTGGAGAAGATAAGTCAGAATCTGTATTAGTAAGGAGCTTTGCTGCAGATGTTTGAAGGTTCCAGTCAGATTTTTAAGAAGAAATTATGTCCCATTCTGAAGAAAATGAAGTAAAGACAAAACTCTAGCCTGTCTCATCAGAATATGGATAAATATTCAGGTTGCCTATTGCTTGTAAATGAGGTGTTTTGAATTAATCATGCAACTTTATGGAGATCAGAGTTTTTCTGTAAAGTGTACACAATCTTAAGACTGATTTTTTTTTTTTCCATCATGGTTTGAAAGCAACTGTTGAAACAATGAGAACTTAACAAAAATCACTCTATTATTATTATTTTAATTATACATACATAAGTGTAATTTTAAGGGAGGTTGTTCGTAATGGAATTTGATGCTTTTCCCCCAGCCTAATCAAGCTGTTATTGCCCTCTTCAGATACTTTTGGGACAGGATAATCTTTTTGTAGTATGAATTCACAGCCCCAGTGCAATGCATCCTTTATTATGACTGGTGACCATAGGGCTACCTCAACATAAACAATGATAATCAGGGCTCATTTGTAACATTAAAACAGCAAAAAGAGGAGAATTTTTAGCATGTCCAGTTTGCTTAGTGTTTTGCACAGTAGTGAGTTTAATGGAGAGGGCAATATGCTCTCTTATCCCCACTTATCACCTGTCCTTCTGCTCCCTTGATGTAGTTCTGCACGTCAGCCATCCCGAGCTTAATTTCATAATTTCAGCTCTTCAGCCGTACCCACCAGGTGCAGCTGCTGAGCCACTGGCTCATTGTGTCAGCTCTGTGGGAGATCAGGGCTGGCACTGCAAGCAGCAAACTTGTGCAATTGGATCAACGGGTAGGAGCTGTAAGAAATGTAAGCTTTGTGTTTGATTACTGGCAGACAAGCGAAGGACTTCAGAGGTTCCTGCACAGAGCTGATTTTAAGTAGTAGTATCGGGACAGCATGTGCTGAGAAGTCTAGAAATGAGAGAAATAGGCAGTGAGAACAGCAATGTGCCAGCTTGCTACAAACAGAAAACTGTATCGCTGATTTGTACATTAGTGCCCATTTCCCTTCACTCGTATGGACAAATCTGCAAAGGTTTCTAAGCCTCATTCAGAAAATAAGAGCTGTAATGAAGTTTTATGTTTATCCTACCAGCAGTTTAGTCCTAAGTGATGAAGGTAACAGATTTTTATTTTCCAGTGCTCTTTGAAAGTGCAGTGCTCAGGAAAGCAACCCTCTCCTTCTCAGGGTTTATCAGGGATTACAACTTTATGGAAGTCCCAAACACTGAGGGGTGGGAACAAAGATGTCTGATAGATTACGTAGACATATGTCATATGTCAGACCAAGGGGAAATTAGGATAAAATTTCTGGCACTTTATAGAAACCAAATATATAAAAATTCCTTTGTCAGTGATGTTCTTCTCTTAAGGGACTGATTTATATTCTGTTGCCCTAAGGGACACTGAAAGGGTGCAGTTTTGTGGCCATTGTATCATCTGCAATGGAGAAAAGTGTTACTGGTTCTCCTGGTAAAGGTATACTTGCCTCTCTAAGGCTTTCTGCATGGTGATCATGTTTGCTTCCTGGATGATGCAAATTGGTCTCTGTGGTCAGGAGTGTGCAAGTGTGGAACTGAGTGTCCCTGTATGTTAAAGTTGTTGTTGTAAAGATGATAGCATAAAAATGAGATCAGATTTGTACAGAGAGGTATGAGATACAAGGCAAAACCTTAAAATAATTGACATAAAACTTTTTTCCTCCACCTCTCAAGAAATGCCTTCAGGCTAAAGTGCAGTTTGATTCTGTTTGATTAATACATGAGCTAAGATCTTTTTTCCTTTATATTTAACCAGCCTCATTGGCTTATTAGAAAGTAGATTTTAATCAGTTAACCAAGCTTTGAGTGGATGTTGCATGCTTTCCCAAGGAGAGAATGAGAAGGAAGGACACCAACTCAGTCTAATACGTTATTATGCACCTAATGACTACCATTGAAAAGAGAGTGTTAGGAGGCATAGTGAAGATTTAGAGCTTGGTAATTGCTTGGTAAATAGAGCAAGAAGTCTATGCATAGCAAGGACAAATTAATACATTTTACAAAATTAATGATACCATGTTTATGCTCTGTAATAATAATGTGTCATGTATCCTGATCCTGGGACATTTAGGACTCAAGACCCAATATAGCGAAGACCTCTATGGTCCATTTCAGAGTTGAATCAGACTTTTGCACGGAAAAGATCTGAGTTTGATATTGGTGCCTAGACTGAGACTTCCCGTGAGAAATAAAGGAGATTTACATGATTTGTATCATACCTTTCATGAAAATTAATTTTCAATTTGTAGCACAGTGACAGTATTGCATAGCTTAGTATTTTCTTCAGTTTCCTTTAGTCATGTTTTTTTCCCCTTTGGCAAGCAGGCTCCTTTCTCTAAAGAATTTAGAACCAGATTGTTTTCCAACCAGGGACTAAATAATTTAGAAGGATGTGTCATAGAGGAGTGAGTTTAGACACACACTTATTTTTTGTGTGTGTTGTTATTCCTTGTAAGCAAAGGCAGTAGTGAAGGCCACCCACAATGAAAATTCAAGTATGGTGTCCAAGACTCATAAATTGTCTTCAGCTTTTTGTGTAGTTCTTCATAGTGTATTTTCATGTGTCTGTGGCATCATGGCTGCCTGTCAGGTACCTGGCACCTTATGATTTAAACTACAGCTGTGAGAAGCTGTGAAAACAGGATGCATTGCCAGAATGTATTGGTGAAAAGTATTTTTCAGTCTGTCTGGTTAGAAAGAAGTAATATATTGTGACAAGCCACTGGAGTGAAATGGTCCAGAACCAAAAGATTGGAAGGGATATGACAAAGTGGTTGAGTAGGTTTCCAAGGTTTCCAAAGCATGTGTTCCAAAGCACCAGCTCTCATCCTAACAGACCAAAACATGACCTGGGAGCAAAGAGAGCAGTCTTCATAAATGTTGATTATTACCGACCTTTAGACCTTATTTCACAAGAGCAGTTGGCTAAAGCTAGGACTTAAATAGGAAGCTTGTAAAATTGAATCTTTGGATTTCAAAGGATGTATGTGCATGGATATACATATGTATGTATACACACACTTCAAGACAAACACTTTTAATCAACTTTTTTTCATCAAACACTAACTGTCCTTCTTAAGACCTCTTGTGTGGTATTCTGCCCCTTCTGATACTAGACGTGGCAAGGAACATCCTGTGGAGGCTTACTGAACGGGTGAGCATCTCTGCACAATCTGAGACCTGGTTTAGAATTGGATATAAGAAGTGGTAAGTTGAGAGTGTTTAGAAGCATAGATTTTTTGTTTGTTTCTATTTTACTGTCTTGTCCTAACAGCTCAAGCAGCCTTTATTTTTTTTTTTTTTTTTTTTTTTTTTTTTTTTTTATTGGTAACTTCACTGCTAGTCCAGAGACACTTGAGTATTGCTGTTAAAAGCTCTGTTGGTCATCCAGGTACAATGGTGGCCTTGCACTGTCCCCCAGGCCGAGCATCCTGCTGGTCTTCAAGTTGAGCAGCTCTTGTTAAGTATGTGGTATGGCTGATGCACTGCAGAGGGAATTATGGGAGACAAGTTCGCACATCTACCTCATACATAATGACTGAACATTGTGTTGTAATCCTGGAAAGGTAATCCTGTAGCTGTGGCTGTTGCTGAGCCAGTGTCCTACATGAGCCATCATATTTTACTGTAAATGCAAGAAAACTGGCTCTATTTTTACCTACCTGTGTGAAGTCATCCTGGCTGTAGGCCAAGAGAAATTGAGATGGCTGTTCATGTTAAGACAAGCAGGGCTTAAATTTCTGTGAATGAGTCATAGATTTCCTTTGTCTCAATGATTTACTGTTTGATTTACTTGAACCACCTAATATTTTGGCAATTAAGTACTATCAGGAAAAAAAATACAGAAAACTACTCAGGCTGTTGTTTCTGAGATGACTACTGATACAACTAAAGGGCCGTTATCCTTGTAACATTGGACCTGTGAAGTGATAGCAGTAACAGCAATTTAATAAGCTGTTCTTGTTTTTAGAGAGGTTAGGCCAGACTGATTTTTACCTACTTTGAATAGTGCAGGAGTAATTTCCTCACCTTCATATTGTACCAGTTCTACATGCAGAAGTCCTACAACTACAGCTGAAGAGAGTTGTTGTTCTTTTTTTTTGTTTGTTTGTTTTAAGGGACTTATGTTATGATTGACTTCACCTTTTGCCTTTTATGAAAAAGGAGAAAAAAAAAAAAAGATAAAAATAGAAGACAGGCACTGATGCACAGAGAACATAACAGGAATATTTCCTAAGAAAAACCACTGAACTGCAGCAGTCTATGTACCTGAAGGATTTTCAGGGATCCACAGCTGTATGTTGAAATTTTCTCTCATGTCTCCAGCAGAGAGATAGAGAAAAGAAACATCCTTCAAATTTGAGAGTCCTGCAGCTCAGAGGAAAGCTGTTAGGTGCCTGATTCCAGTTTTCATAGCAGTCCAAGAGGGCAATTTGGCATTCTTTAGGGTCATGGCAGCAATAAAAAGTGCATAAGGAGAAAAGACATAGATATTTAATACCTTAAAAAATCATAGCGATGCTGGCACATACTTATTTTCTACAGTATTTTCTGAGATTTTGAGTGCTGAAATAGAAGTTTTTTAATGAAATAGTTGTTATCTTGCCATAAAAAAGACATAAAGAGAAGCCATTTCAGAATATGTTCAGCATGCTATGTATGTGAATGAAGGGAACAGTAACAAAGAAGTGTGCCAAAGAAAACTCTATAAAAGCAAAATGAACAATAAAAAAAATAAATATTGGTAATAAGTAGCACAACACACACTTTTCCTGTGCAATTCTTTTTTTGGCATAGTTTCTAAAATGTTTGTTGCAGCTAGAGTATGAGGCCCGTGTGCTTTCTACATAAGCCTTACACAGGTAGTTTCCAACTGCTGAAGCAAAGTGCTCAGCACTGTTCAAGAAAGTCATTGGCCATTTATAGGAAGAGCAAGAATAGAATTGTATGGGCATACAAATGGGGATTAAAAAAGAAAATGTCATTCAAAGCTGTTAAAAGCCCTTATACTTCCAACAACAAACCACCCTTCAGCTAATTTATATGAGAGAGGGGATTACCTGCAGACATATGATTATATTGTATAGGTTTTGCCCTGGTTTTATAAACTCCATTACTGACCTCTGTGACTGTAGCTCAATTCCATCCATGACCATTGGCCTAATCCAGCAAATCATCTTCTGTAATTGTCTTCCTAAATCTTCCTGTGTATTGAGCTTTTCAATAAGTCACATGGAGTTCACCCAACAACATCTTAAAGGGTTGAATTGAAGGTTATTTCTTTAAATTTGTTGAATGAGTGTTGATCTTTACCACCAGGCAAAACTAATCAAATATTTTGTCTGCTCTCTTGTTGTCAACTTGTTGTTCATAGCAGCTGCTGTGAATTAGTATTTTTTGCAATAGGAAATATGAAATAGGAAATAATATAGGAAATAGAAATAGGAAATAATATAGGAAATAAAATAGGAAAATATTTCCTATTTCCTATAGGAAATAGGAAATAATAAACTAAAATACAATTACAGAGAAAACATCTCCCATTCTGATTTAATAATAATGTGATAGTCGAGTTATTTTTATTTTTGTTTTTCTGTGCCTTTTGTTTTTTTTTTCTTGAAACAGTATATGGTTTTTGTTAAAAACAAGAAAATAAAGCTTTCCTTCATACTATAGAGCTGGAGATCAGGTGTTTTGCTTTCATAATTGATAAAATGTTGTTATATTAAATATATTTTTATTTTCCCTTGGCAAAGAAAACACTGTGGTTAGCATAGAAATCCTTCTCAGTGTGTGTCTCCAAGTGGACACCACCCAACACCTCCTGAAGTTAATAGAAAAATGCTCATGCTCTTCATCTGATATTGGATCAACTCTTATTTTAGCTACGAACAAGTTCTCTTTCATATTTCTGGCATATTCCTGTATATTATAGATTTGCACGTGAATCTGTACTTACTAAAGGTATTTGAAATTGCTAAACCAGCAGTCATGAGCTGAAGTGTTCCTCAAGTGAAGTAAGAAAAAAACAAAGTTCCTACTGCATTTCATAAGGCCAAGATTTCATTCATACCTTTATTTTTATTAGCTGTGGGTAGGGTAGGATGGAGGTGGGTTTTTTTTTGTTTTGTTTTTAAGATTTGTCCTTTTTGTCCTCAATCTGACAATACATTTATATTAGCAGGGATAGGAAATTAAGGCATACAATTTCCATTAAGAATGACCCGTTACCATGAAAAAATGTTAATGCTTTTATTTCTGCCTTATTATTCTTCATTGCATTGTTAATAGTAATGGAGTTGCATGCCTAATTACACCCTAATGAAAACTTGTCCTTATATGTACAATTAAGAACAGATTCATTGACAAGTTATTTGGAAGAAAAGAACTTCCAAAGGAATGCTTGGATCTCTTCTGAGAGAGCTGAAAGGAAAGAAAATTAGAAAATCCTAGTTATCAGAGCTTTCTTTTTTACTATCCTTTTCTCTGGTGACTTATAGATCAAAGTTAAGTTTCACAGCTTGCATTTAATGAACTAGTTTGGATTGTGACTTGTATTAAAATCCCAAATAGAACATTTTTTATCTTCTGTTTGTATTTCAGTCTTTCTGTATTTAAACAGTCCAGCAGACTTTAGATTGCTTTGATTGAACACCATTGATCAAATGTCCACCAGTCTCCATTACGAACTCTTTACACTGAAAAGAACTGCATGTTCTTCAGCCATACGCATGGGACTGGTCCTATTAACTCTGAAGTATTAAAAACGAACTGAGAGATGTGTTTTCTTTTACAGTAATTTTAGATAGCTACCTCTTGTGGTGATAACGTATTGCAGGATGGGGAGATTTACAAGTGCTGTGTTTTTAACAGGAAAGGTGTATATTTATTATATTTATTAGAGGTGCAAAGACCAGGATAGAGATGCTACTGCTGTTCTTGCAAAGTAAAAAATCCAGAGACTTGAAATGGTCTAGGTGAAGCTGAAGAATCAGTGTTGACTATGGGACCTTGTAATGTGTTGTGTGAAGGATGCATCTAAGTGAAGCTGATAGTTTTGTATTTCTGAGGTTTTGTCTATATTGTGCTATGACTTCCTGTGGACTTCTAAGCAATAACCTTGTTATGGACATTTAGACAGGTTGTAAATATCCTTCCATAAAAGTAGCTATAGGAAAACTATGTATTTCAAGGAGGACTGCAAAATGCTGTCCATACTGAATGCTTCTCTGCCCCTGAAAATTGATTATTCCACTCCATATATTTTCCTAAGCTATTTAAGTGCATCAGATAGTTATCGATGTTTGACATGCTAAGTGATGGTCTGGCTATAGTAGCATTCGTGTGAGTTAAGTGAATTGTTTCCAGTAAACTTGGCACATCCATATTGTTAATATGCTGCCACCTGCCTTAAAAATGGTCAGTCAATTTACTGCGTGACACTTTTGGATTAACAGGGTTGCATGGATTAATTGTGTTAATTCTAAATATGTATCATGGATTTTTTCTAAATGACCTGCCGTTATTTTTTGCCTCTTAAGAATTGATTTTCTGTGTATAAAGCACTTATTGTTTAATGTATATTGCAAAATAAAATGGTTTTCAAGGTAAATTTTCAAGATTTTCAAGATTTCCTGTCCTTCCTCATGATAGGGTTTGTAAACCCTATTGTGCCTTGTTTGAAATTGTGATTGTCAAGCGATGTGGAAAGGCAGAAATAAAGAAAAAAAAATTGCCATGGTAAAGTCATTGATTAGCATTTTCAAAGCTCTCCTGGGGCATAACTAAATCACCTGATGAAGTAATAAATATGAACTTCCTGATGAATATGTGGTTTTCTTCTCAAAGTACCAGTAAGCATAGGGAAATAACTAGCAAAACAAGTGGGATTAAGACAAAATGTTGTTTAAACTGTTGATGGCATTACACACTTTCTTGTTCTCATTATGGTTCTCTTACTTGAAAGATATACTAGAGGCATGCTGTCATTGTAGCAGATAGTGGTGAGAAAAGAGTGACTTAGAAAGCTTGAAATACTTCAGTGGCCAAAGATAGCTTGACAGAATTGTGTTTCATCTTGGTCTGAGGGATAAGTCACAATTTCAATATACCTCAAGAGCAACCAGAACAAGGTACCAGGGTTCGATTCTCTTGATGCAAATCTAAAGCCTTTCAAGTCAGGTGAAGGTAGCTGAGCCTTTGTTTAATGACAGGAGACTTGCATTTATTTTATTTTATTTTATTTTATTTTTATTTTTTCAAAATCTAAGAGAATATATGCCCTGTAACTCTGTGTTCAGTCCGATATTTTAAAAAATACTCAGTAAGTTTGAGAAGTTATTTTATTTTAATCTTTATACTGGTTTCTTAGCTTTTGTCTAGTCTGGTTTTTCTGTACTTAATCAGATATGAAGTCACAAGCTTATATGAGTGAGTAAGCTCCTGTTGACTTTCATGTAGTTTTTGTTGACAAGGAGACATTAGGGTTTGTGGGAGTACAGCTCCATTTTGAAGGGATAGATTATCTTGAGTTAGAAGGGACCAAAAAGATCACTGAGTCCAATTTGTGGCCCCACGTGGGACCACCCAAAAATCAAACCATATGTCTGAGAGCATTGACCAAATATAGGCATCTAAAAGAGATGGACACTAAAACCAAAAAATGCTAGTTTTCTGGATTGCATCAACAACTTCCTAACACAGATGACTGAGGGGCCGCTGAGGGTGTGGGCTCTGCTGGTCCTGACTCTTGCCAACTGGTCAGGGATCTGAAGACTGGGTGCCAGCTGAGCTGCAGTACAGGACCCTGAGATGGGTAAATGAGGCAAACTGCAGCCCTTCACAAGGGCAGATTTTTGGCCTATTGAGGGACCTGCTTGTAAGAATCCCATGGAATACAGTCCTGGGGAGAAGAGGGGATACGGAGAGCTGGTTGATTTTCAAAGATCTATTGGTCTAGCAACCTGAGTTATTGTGTCTTGGTCTATTGTATATTGGTCTAGCAACCTGAGTTATTTCTACTGTGTAGAAATAGTCACAATATTTATGATCAGAGCTATCAGAGCTTTGGCATGTCCATCTGACTCATCTTTCTTTTCAATGACATTTGAGAAGAGAAAACTTCTCCAATTTCTGAGGTGTGTAACATTTTGTCCTGAAGCTCTGGTACTTTTAAAAAGAACTGAAGATATTAATTTATTCTGGATAACGGGAAGCTGCCGCACCTTATGACAACTTTAAAAAGACCAATCATGCTTTTAATTGCTTAATTAATCACAGCATGAAAGGGGCACAATCCTCAAGGACATGTACTTTTTTTTCTGTGGCTACAAAGTTTGGTTGTCTGCTTTCTTCATCAAAGAGAGCTCTTTGATTGTAGAGAGTATAGCTAAAATGGTTGATCAAACAGACACAATATCATCGTTGACACTCTGTATTATAAAATGACTGACCTATAAAGCCCAGATAGATATTTCTAGCCCTCAGGTGTAGATGAGTGCATGTGATCTCAACTGTCAGAACATGCCCTTCTGTTTCAGCCAAACGTAGATTAAAAAAAAAAAAAAAAAATAATCATAAACCTAAAATTTAACAGGACACTGGGGTGCAGATCTGAGTGACTTGCCAAATGGAGGAGTGCCTAATCTGAGAATAGTTGAGGATCCAGGTTCTCGTCCTGGTCAGCGGACTCATTACTTCTCACCACTGAGAAACATGCTGCTTTCTTTGTCACACAGCCTGTCTCATCTCATTAGCAAAATGACTTGAACATACTGACAGCATGTAATGGTTTTCACTGCATATGCTAAGAAGTGATTTTAAACCAATTTGCAGTTTTTTTTTTTTTTTTTTTTTTTGTAGGCAGAGTGTGACTGCTGATTGTTGCTAAGGTCCCCTAAAAGTTATTCATTAACCACAATTCCTATAGGTAAATTATGACACTGTGAAACAGATGATACAATGCACCAGCATGCTTATTTCTTTCTCTGTATGCTAATGAACTCCCACTCATTCCCAACTAGTAGCTCGGTACATTGTGGTGAATGCATTCAGACTGAATCAACATTCAGTGACTCAACAGACAGCTTCTACTTTAGCTCATTGTTTCCCTGAATGCTATTAAAGCGTAGCTAATTCTCAGAACTGAAAGTTCAGGATTTTTCAGATACGTTGTCTGCATCTGATAAACATATTTGAATGTTAGACTTCATTCTTCTCATCAAGTACCACCTATCTTACTAGATCATATTTATATTTTTCCCCTAGTGTTAATACGGTGATCAAAGCTTTCAAGAAAGGTCTTACAGGTCTGTTCTTTGTATTTATTATTGATTATAAGAAGCTCACCATTTAGCAACCTTAAGTAATGTTTTGTATTCAGTGGTGACCTAATGTTTGAGTGCTAACCAACACTCAGCAAAGAAAAGTTAAAGAAGAAGTGTAAAAACACTTTTCATATTGTCTCATCTCTCATAGCAAGTTGCCTGTAAAGAGTTGCCTTAAGCAATGGTGCTGTTTTTTCACATTATTGCTGCTAGATTTAACCTTCTGTCCACTTTCTAGACTGTACTTAATGGGAGACTGGCACATACTAGAAAAGCTGTTTAATCCTGTTATAAAGCTGTAGCTCACTGGTGGTGGTTGATGTTCTTTGCACTGTTGCTGTAAGTAGAAATTGCATGAGCAAAATTAAGCAGTGACTTGCATTGTTTTCAGGCAGGACTATGAATACTTCAGTGCTACCTGACTTAACGTAACTGGCTAGGCAACAACTTATATTTTAATTTTCCTCTGGAGATCCCTACAAATAAGTTTCTACATCAATCTCCTTTTTATGGAAGTTTTGTCTTTGTTTGATTGTTTTTATATAAAACAAGGTACACAAAATTTCTTTCTCCTCACCAGTGAACACTTGACGATTGGCTTCTACCACAACAAATTAAATCTGTAAGTGTTCTTGTGAAAATTGTCACAAAACTGGAGGCACTTAGGGGAAGGGAGAAAATAGTAGTGTTATGTTTGTATTAATCTCTGCTGAGTAAGGAATGCTTTTTAAGTATCGTAAGGCTAGGCTGATGAATCCCACTTCAGACAAATGGCTGCCAGAGACCTCAGGTCACTGCTGAGGAGTTATTTTTGTGAAAGGGATTGAAGTGTTCTTCCAAAGGCTGTATTTGAAATATATATATATATATATATATTTTTATTCCTCTGAAATATCTGAAAAGGGGGAATTTTATTTTCAATACAAATGTATTTTTTGGGAAATAAACCTAAATGATTAACTGGCAAATACCAGGAAGGGAAATGTGTTTGATAGTTTGAAAGCCCATGCTGACAAATGATACAGTATTTCTAATCTTCATGAAAGTTTGTGTCTAAAATTAAACATTTTATGCCTCCAATTTATTTTCTCTTGAGTTAATTTTTGGAATTATGTTGTGATCTAATGCTGGCAAACCCTACTAAGTTTGGAAAAGTGGCATTTGTTCAATTGATTTCAGATTGTTAAATTCTAAAGGTAGAAAGCAAATATCCTATTTGGATATATGCATTCACAGCTTTCCTGTTCACTGAATTTGCTAGACTCAAAATGCATAACACCTGGGTAGAAGAGTGGAGACTTTTACCTGGTGCTGGACTGCATTGTGTTCATTGGTATGCATCCTTTGCAGATGCATTTGTCTTTTGCTCAGTGCTCATATGAAAGCTTACAACCTTGGGTCTCAAATACAGAATGTTATGTTAGGGGGGTCTCTGCCATAAAGTCCTACTGGCTGCCTTTTATTTTGCTGCCTCAGTGTTTATGTTGCAGCTTTCTCTGGTTATATCTAGCTCAGCCAGTAGCCTGTGGCTCCAAGCTGCTGTCATTTGATTTAACAACTCACAAATCAACTAAGTCAAAATTAATTAATGAATTCCTGTTTCCCTTCTTCTGAGCTCTTCTGAGTAGTTCATTTTTAATTTATTCCAAGTAATAAAAACATTTGGCTTGGCATTATTTGTCCAAGGTGACTATGAAAATGGAAATGTTCAAAAAAAAAAAACAAAAAACAACAACAACAAAAAAAAACAAACAAAACAAAAAACTATCATGTAGAGAATGGTGTTTCTGAGATGCTACAAAGTTATTTTAAAATGCCTGGTTTTATTGTAGATGAGAGGGAAAATGTAAGCCTTACTTTCAGACGTGAAGGAAGATAAATAAAAAAGAATTATGGGATATTATCTATTTTCCCGTGTGATGAACTGACTATTGGGAAAAAAAAAGTCATACATTAACTCTCCTAGAATTAAAGGGACACTGTACAACGCAAACTCATCAAAGCTGAAGTGTATAGCTATCCTTTTTCTTCTGTGGCACACAGAATATGCACACTATAGATCCATATGAACTGGTAATTGTGGGTCACAACAGATCTTGTTCTTTTATAGGATAATGCTTTTTAAAAGGAGAACAGAAAAAAAGGAATGCACAGCAGCAGGGGAGACAGTAGCTGCTTGCATCCTGGATTTCCTAAAATGAACTTGACCTTTCAACAATACCGAGGTGATTCTGTGACTTTCCAGGAGCAGAAGGAAGAGGAACTTCAGAAATATTGAGGGTTTTCATCAGTGAGTGAATATGAGCTTAGAGTAGTGGTTGATGTCTATATATTTATTTATTTATTTATTTTTATTTAAATAGTAGCTTTATCACAGTTGGTAACTGATTTTTTCAAAGAGAATTAATAACTGAAGATATTGAAAGATGACTCAGATTTCCTAGATAATTTGAAACCTGCAGTTTTAAGGTAAAAGTTCCTGACCCAAGTTAGGTGAGCACTGCCAAGAACTGCTGGAGTCTGTGCAGGGTATGTTTTGCTTTGATTATTCTGTCATTCACTGGCTACCTTTTCTACATAGTTTGCTTTGTGGGCTAGCAGGAGAGTATTTTTCGTCCTCCTGATAGAAACCAGAGAATTACTGTAAAATATATTTAAATATGAACTAATAGAGCATATTGTGTGATGACATTATTTCATAATATTTGTCCACCGATTTTGCTCTGCAGAGATTGGTTCCCAGGTGTGTGGGATGATACAAAACTTGATGATCCATGTTGGAGGGAAAGACATTCGAGGTAGTTTGCTGTGCAAGAGCTTAGCAAACGCTCACTCCTTGGACAATGTTTCAGTTTCATTTCCCCCTTGCTCTTTCAGTTTCATTTGCCCCTTGGAGGGAGAGTTAGTGAAGTGCTGATTCCACATGCAGAAATGCAAGAAAGTTGAGTATACATTAACTAAGATGCATCAACCCTTTTCTTAATGATTTGCCCATTAAGATGTGAAGCAGTGTTAGTTAGTGCGTTCATCTTATATTACAGAAAATAAGCCACTTAAATTGAAAGAATTTTTCTTCTGTCACACCTTTCTAAGGAGAGCCTTTTTGTGTCCTTATTTAGGCAATTTATTTAGAGGTATGGCCTTCATAGTTAAAACCAATCTCTTGAAATTCAGGGCATGTGCTGATCATTATTCCAGATGACTACTGAGATATCTCATGTAAACATGTCTTAAAATTCTCAAAACAATTTTTCATGTAATCCAAAGTGCCTAAATAGCTCTGCATGTATTTTCAGGCACACAGACATTTGCAGTGGAGGTGGAAATACTTGTTCTGGAGTTGTGTAAAGCACCATTGCTGTAGCATAACTGAGGAGCTGTCTTCTGCAGAAGTACAATAGTACTTGTAAAGAATAAGTATTGCTGAGAAATGAGTCTGTATATAATTAGTACTACACCTCCAGGGAGGCGTTTGGCTTCATTTCATTTTATTTTGTTTTTACGTATAAAAAGCTGCACTACAGATCCTTCCTTTGAATAAGATGATCTTGTGGTTTGCCCAGGTGGGAGTTCAGCCACTGTTGATGTTGTTGTTGGCAAACCGAGAGGAAAAATGATAACCCGTTCCTATCACACAATCCTATTTTGTGGCTTTTAGCATCAATAAAGAGGAAGTATGTCTGGCATCTTTGCTTTCTCAATCACTACAGCACAGCCCTTGAAAGAGTAGACTGGCACAGAGACACCGAAGAGAAGCCAGGCCCATGTACAAAGAGTTTATCCCTTTGTAGCTACTCTAATATCCATATGATTTCCCTTTGGAAAACAGAACATCTGCTCATTTGAAAGGCTGTAACTCTACAAATTGCCCTCTAAACGAAGATGTTAAAAATGACAGTTGTTTTGTAGGAAATTTCAAAAGATATCTATTTGTTTGTGTTGCTGGAAGAAGAAAATTATGACAAACCAATGGATTTTTTTCTGCATGTCATGGATGTTCAAACATTGTGTTCTTTGGGTGTTTGCAGATGGTTTGAACAAAAATTCTTAAAAACTTTTTTTTTTTATTTTTTTTTCCCCTGCAATTTTGGTTAAACAATCTGAAACCTTAAAATAAAATCCTACTTTTTTTCCATGTGCTAGGTTGCTTCATGAGACACCCTTAGCTGAGAGCGGGTGCTGGGCAGGGAGGGAGCTGGTTCCTAACCTTCTTCCCCAGCTTGTACTTCTCACCTGCCTTAGTGCAAAAATGCTTTAGATTAAATTGCTAGGCTTGGCATTCAAATGGATTTTGAGCCTGAGGGTTCTGAGCAGTTTTCTGCCACCTTCTAGCAGCACCTGCAGAGAGTCATGCCTAGGTCTCGGGAGAAAAGCTCGGTTCTGTCCCTGTGAATCTTCCAGCTGCGACCTGGCAAGCAGCCTGACAGCATCGCTGACTCCCTTGATGGCTCTACTTTGTTCATGCACTTGAGTATTTTGTATGCAGCTGAGGTGCATTTTAGAATAACACGTACTGAAATTTCTTAGTTTTTCTTTGGGCACCCCTTTCCCTGGAGTTCACTGCACAATTTTTACTCCTCCTTTTTTGGTCCTTGCTTTCATTTCTACGTGAGGCCTGGAATCACTCACTGGCTTTACAACCTGAACAAGAAATTGGTAGCTGTTTGGCTTTATTGAACAAATATTATTTTATAGATACATTATTGTCATTTTTTAAAAGTAGCCGCATATGTAATATTTTAAAAACAAAAGTGCAGTAATTCCTTGTGTTACTTGTATTTATGGAATAAAAATAATTATAACTTTTACTAGGAATAGTTCTTAAATATTTATATTAATAATTAATTACTCAGTAGGAACTAATTGCTTGTCACAGTGATGTGCAGCATGAGACACCGCTTTGAGCGTAATAAATAGCAGGCTGTTCCCATAAACATATGTTGAAATCGTAGTGTCTGAGTAATGAAAATCATGCATCATAAAGAGAACAGTATGGTAGAAGTTCTGCAAAACAACCTTAATGTATCACAGACCCTGACTTGGCAATTACAAAACACATAGCTGCAGTGGAGCAGGTTCCCAACTGGCATAACTTGCTGTAATGTCATAAAGCTAATAAACATCAGTTCAGAATTTGGGTGAAGATAATGAAGTTCCTGTCAAATATGTCAAATTCTTTAAGGTGAATTCTGCAGAGTTTTCTAAATTTGGTTGCTCAGCTCTTCCCAGTGCTTCTGTTTTTAATGCTTACCTTTGCCTTTGTACTGAATGAATAGTTGAGTTATATTCAGCTGCAGCTGGGGCACAGTTTGGGATTTGGGATTGAGATCAGTCCTCTTCTGCCAAGAGCAGTACCTCTTTACTAAGCGTGCAGGCCAAGACAGCAGTACAAATTTACTTGGAGTCCCAGAATGTGTTAGTGGAAGATCTGAACTTTTTTCATATTAGCTTGGTTACGGGTTTTGTCTGCTTCTGAACATGCTTGTCTTTACTTGGGTGTCTGCATTCCTTCTGTTCTACACAGTGGAAAAAAATAAATATTTATATATATATTAAAAAAGACTGATCATAGAAGTACTGGCAACTAGGATGGCTGCACTCAACAGAGCTTTCTTTCAATTAACATTTGCAGAGTCATACTCTAATTTGGACAGAACACTGCCAGGGATGATGCAAAGAGAGGGAGGTGGCTGAAGGACTATGAGAAGCTATTGATGCTACTTGTGAATCTTCATAATTTCTCTCAGTTTATAATCAAAGGATGCTGAGGGGTAGCATGTGTAGCTGAGAATTGTTTGATATACTCAGAGCAAGAACTAAAAACTTTTCTGTAGGAGGGTCAGTTCAAGCTAAGCAACTATTATTATAATGTTTATAAAGTTTAACTGCTTACAGCTTGCACTGCACAATTAACTGGAAATGTAATACTTCTGGATCCAATGCTTTAGGATCAAAAGTTCATACAGGAACACAGAACCATTATTCCAGTTATTCCAGCTAGTGTTTCTGAACATTTCTGTGAGTGGCCAGACAATCTGTAATTAGCAGTTTTCCAGTCTTGTAGAGTACTTATTGCTTTTCAGGTATCAAGGAAAGTCCACCTGTGATATAGAATAGTTGCAATGGACAAATAAATGCACACTTAAGGATTTTATGTTTGAAAGTAGATAAAGCTGGACATGAACATTTGTAGATATATGAGTTGCGACAGCAATGGAAATATATCCTAAATCACTGTGATTAAGAAAATTGCTTAGTTATACCTTGGGGTCTGCAAACTCCCTGAATAATCTGGGGCTGATAGCTCTCCGACACCGCAGCAGCACTCCCAGTCAATCAGTACTTATCTGCCTTTCAAGCCATCCTTATGAGTTATCACTGCGTCCTTAGGCAAATGAGAAACTGAGACTTCTGTTTTTCTGCCAAATCCAGTTTGTCTTGTTGTCTTTCACTTTTCCCAACCTGTCTATCTCAACCAGCTCTTGCTCTCAGTCTGTGCTCTACACTGTAGCTTTCTGGAGCAAAGGCTGCCATTTCAAAGAGACTGCTGATGGTTTTCCAAGGTATTGCCACTATTTTGCTGGGTTTGCATTCAGTTTAAAAATCGGTAGTCTTTTAGTTAAAAAACAACAACAACAAACACTTGTACATATAAGGTTGTGACTGAAATTAGGAAAAATGTACATTTGCTTTGGAAGACATTTCACATTGCATTTCCATCTCATGTGGGGACATTTTTCTCATATCTAAATGCTGCAGTATACACTAACTTATATGGGTTCCTGTTGTATTACCCTGGAAAAGAATTTATCACCCTCCTTCGTACCCCAGTGGTTAATGAAGTAGATATGTGGGATCATAAGACTTCTCTGTGTTCCATAGGATTTTGAAATCTTCCAGTTTTTCCTTGTTTCTCCTTTGAAATCATAGAAGGCTAAAAATAAATACTGTAATTCAAGATATTTGGGGAAAGAACCCCTGATTATGGACCAGCTTGAAATTAATTAACTGCTGTTTTTTTTTTTTTTTTTTTTTTTTTTTTTTTTTTTTTTTTAAGATGCAAAGGATTCTAAGCACTGTTATTAAGATCGTGCTTTTTTTTTTACAAATGAAGGGTCTTACTAAGAAGGAACAATGTGACCAAATTTCGTATTAGTGACTCTTACTTAAAGCTGATATGTGGGGTTCCAAAAGAATAAAAATACCACTTGTCAGTATCCTGTCAAGACTCAAAAATACAAGGGATATCAATCCTAATGCTTCAGGGCATGAACTGATTTCTTGCTAGGATTATGAAGATATTTTCCAACGTAACTTAGTGCAACTGGCTAGCTAAGCTATTCTTCACTCCCGAGTATTAGAAAATGTAAGTGTGGGCCATTGCCAGAGGTAGGCTTCTAGATCTAATTACCTCATTTTCTCTCCAGCAAGGTTGTCTCGAAGCTCTTGAATGCTAACATTTTTTACCAGATTATGAGAGAGAGGAGGGGATAGGGCGCAGGGGTGAGAGAGAGAGAACACGTGAGAGTGCTATTTTTAGATTCTATTTGGTAAAGCAGTTTGAAGTTTGAACTTCCACTTCTGCAAGCAATATGTGTTTATGCTTTATTGGTAATGGTCTGTCGTTTCAGAGGAAAAATGGCTACAAATCTTGCTCTTTGTGAGTTATACTCAGAGCACAGATCACAGAGATTTCTAATTGCCTTTTGGAAGTAAGGAAATGTGGGGTTGGTTTAGTTTAGATTGTTTGCTTAAAGCTTCCACGCAAAATGCTTCTGGTGGGGGGAGGGGGGGGTGAATGCAGTGTGGGATTCACATTGCATTTATATATCAGTATGGGGGTCATAAGTGGGATTTGAAGTAAGAGAGGATCTGATAGTTTCAGTTACTCGGTGGTAACTTCTGATGTGCTTCCTATAACCTCATTAGAAACGTGGAGTTGCTTGTACTTCTGTGAAGAGACCCTCACTGTGAGCTCATTCTAGCAGTCTACATATCTTAACAAAGCGCCAAAAACAAAAAGCCTTTTAACTAGATGCATTTTTGTTGCTGAAGATATAAGATTCTGTATGTTTTTTGTTTTGCTTTTTTTTTTTTTTTTTTTTTTTTTTTTCCTCAGCAGATTGCAGCTATGCATGATCTGTTTGGATTGAAGTTGAGCAAGGGCAGAGGTATAACTTTTTTTAGTTCTTCTATAAGGCCTTGAATGGTTGGAAATTGCTTTTCTTTATACAGACAGAAATTTTGTTGTAGTAATTTAATTTCTGAAGAAAATAGTAAATTTAAATGAGAGTGTTTTTAATTTAAGAAACTGTGCTTGCAGTTCAGTTCTGATTTTTGTTGATCCCTTCTGATTTTGTTGTGTTAAGATAGTCTTTTGAAATATACAGATTTAGATCATATGAAAGAATGACTTATGACCCCTTCTTATTGCCCTTGTCAGTAAGAAGCATGTTCCAATATCTAAAAAAGTCAGTGGAAAGGACTCCCACTGGTTTCAGAAACTGAGAATGCTCTTTTGATGCTGGGTTTTTCCAGCATGATGTTCTGCTCCAGTTATTATGTTCTAAGCATCTGAATCATATTCAGAGAGTCGGAATGTCCCAAGTTCAACAAGCTACTTACTCAATTACTGTATTGTCAGTAGATCAAGAGGTTAAAATCCCAAATCCCAAACGAAAATACTGTGCAAGGTTAATACTTGGGGCAAATCCTTGAACTACATTCCTAAACACCTCTACAGAAAAATGGTAAAACAAAATTGCAGTTTAAGTGTTAAAAAATGCCATCTAGATTTTAATCAGCTGAAATTATAGTTAGGCTGAGTTCCCAATTTCAGATCTGTATAATGACTCTCCATCAAATTCTAGTGTGGACATTGATAAGCTTCTTGATCTTATGGTATTGTTAACTGTCTTCAGCCTTTTTAAATTTTATTTTTTTTGTAAAACTAAATGTTAAGCTTGATGTTGAACAAATAAAGATATGAAAATAAACATAATTCTGCATAATTATAAGCTCTGAAATCTCTTTACACCTCTTTACTTTCTAAAGAAAAAAAATCATGTTGCCTGGTGGGTAGTATAAGCTGACCTATTTAACTGTTTTCTTAGATAGTGGATTTGTAATCGAAGAGAAATCACCCTCTATGACAATCCTGTAAATTCTCTGTGGGTGAAATTCCCTGTGAAACTGAGGCTTTGCAGGACTATGGCCTTAATCTTCCAATTGTTCTGTAGTTTTTGACTAATGTCTCAAAGGTATCTAGATCATCTAACAAATCTAATTTTTTCCTTCATGTATATTGCCCTTAAATACTGTGGTCTGTCTTCTGTTATTGCCTGCCTCACATAAATGTTTGTAGTATAATCAAACAAAGAATTGGAACATTCATATATATATGTAGGAAAGCTTGAATAACAATGCTACCCTACCTTACTCTCTCTCTCTCTCTCTCTCTCTCTCTCTCTCTCTCTCTCTCTCTC
>NC_048896.1:12003231-12025426 GCF_011077185.1 Oxyura jamaicensis | reverse complement strand
CTCTCTCTCTCTCTCTCTCTCTCTCTCTCTCTCTCTCTCTCTCTCTCTCTCTCTATATATATATATATATATATATGTTTTGTGACGAGCCATAAGATTATAGACTTGCAGAGCACTGTATCTTGGCAGAGTAAATGAAAATACATTTAGGTAGATTTCTCTTATGTTGTAAGATAGCAGAAGATGAAAGATAGCCCCCATATCCAGCAATATGTTTTGAGTTAACTTTTAAAGATAGGCCAAAGAAAATAAAGTTTTGGTTTCTTGGTTTTGTTTTTGCTCAGAAAGGATGCTTGATACAAGCAACAAAAACATCAGATTTTTATCCATATTTTCAGCACGGTATCAATCACGGGAACGGAGAAGCACGTCCTTTGTAAAGTGAGCCACTGCCTGCGTTATGGTTAACCTGTAGCCTGTCCTAGCATGCTATTGCTAAAGGCCTCTTTAATGATGCCACCCTATTGAAATATTTCCTGTAGTTCCTGGTTATGCTGCATACCAAATTGAACTTCCTTTTCAATTAAAAAAGAATAACTCTAGATATTTGACCTTGCATCAGATCTTACAGTGGTAAATGTTGCGACAGTTCCATTGAAGTGAAATAAAAAGAAAAATAATAGAAAGATACAAATATGTACAGGAAAAAAAAAAAAAAAAAAGACGTCCTGGAAAAAAATCCTAAATCTTATTTCTCAGTTATATTCAAATAGTATACTTCATTGTAATGGTAGAGGTACTCTTTATTTGCTGATTAATGCACACAAGTTTTCATGAGGAACCACTTTGTAAAAATTATCTGGTATTTATTAACCACAAATCTTTTGCTTTTCACTTCCATTTTTATCACTGAGTTATTGACTGAATCCAAGAAATGTTGTTGATGAGATTTATGCAGGTATGTGTATATGAAAGCACCTCTCCTATGAAGACAGGCTGAGAGAGCTGGGGCTGCTCAGCCTGAAGAAGAGAAGGCTCTGGGGTGACCTTATCACAGCTTTTCAGTGCTTAAAGGGGTCTTATAAAAAAAGATGGAGAGCAACTTTTTGCTTGGGCAATGACAGGGCAAGGGGGAATGGCTTTAAACTAAATGAGGGGAGATTTAGGTTAGAGCTTAAGAGGTAATTCTTCACTCAGAGGGTGGTGAGGCACTGAACAGGTTGCCCAGAGAAGCTGTGGGTGCCCCATCCATGGAGGTGTTCAAGGCCAGGCTGGATGGGGCCCTAAGCAACCTGATCTAGTGGGTGGCATCCCTGCCTATGTCAGGGGGGTTGGAACTAGCTGATCTTTAAGGTCCCTTCCAACGTGAGCTATTCTATCGAAATTGTAACTAACACAGACATTGATGGCATGAGGGACCGGCAGTTTGTGCAGCAGCATTACAACTCAACCAGAGAAGCTGTGTCAGGGCAGTTTGATGGTGCATAGTAATAGACGTGTAATTCATAAATGAATTATTGTAAATTGTTTGAATAATCACATGATGGAAAGAGAGGGATTCTCAGAAATTATTTCCATATTTGGTTATATAAGCACTAAACACGTGCTGAAATATTATTAAACCCACTGGGCTTCCTGCCAGTACATTTGCTATTTCCGTTTATGTGGACTGATATACCTTATGACGTTGCCAGAACTCCCACTGTCACGCATCTCACTGATGCAGATTTGTGAAGACAAGAAATATACTCTCCTGAAGGATAATTATTGTCAATACTCCATTTTTTATTGCTATTTTTGATAAGGTAGAATACAAACCTGTACATTTTTTTCACCTTTCATTACCTGATCTTAGAAGCTGCTTAAAAGCTCTGTGAGTGGATCCATGGAGCATAGAAGCATAGGTGTCTCTGTGCATGTTTTTTTTTTTTTTTTTTTTTTTTATAGTTTACCATTTCTGTCTTATACAAGCCACAATGTTTAGATGTAGGGTAATGAAACTCAAAAATATGATTACCGCTAATCATATATTATAAGACTTTGAAAGGATAGAAATGTGCAGTTTTTGCTAGTCTTTCTCACTCCCACTGGAGAAAGTATCAGGATCTCCCAGGAACTTAATTTTTGTCAAGATACAGCCTTGACATACTCACTTCAATGGACATCAGTAACAGAGGCACTCATTTCCTTTCTACCAAAGTCTGCAGAACTTGACAAAAACAGAAGTTCACTGAAAAATACTGTGGGACTGCAAAAGACAGCCTCTAGGAAGCTGTTTCTACTACATTCTAGGATGAACTAAGAAGTGTTATATTCCTTGTTATATTTCTTTAAATGATATCTGGAGCAGTCTGGAAGTACCTCCAGATACTTTTTTTTTTTTTTTTTTAAATAATAAAACAGAGACAATATAGTCAATATAGTCAATAAACAATATAACTGCAAGAATAACTGAATTAATTACAGGAAAAGTTTATTATTATTATTTTGTGTTTGTTTGTTTTCATTTATTTGCAAGAATTTGGATTTTCACCCAAATTTGTGTCTGGTGTATTTAAGGACTACTGCTGATTTTCATGGTATATAGGTAAAAGCCCTAGTGATTTTTTTTGGAGCTATAAGGAATAATTATGTGTAGACAAACAGAATTGTCAAAGTAAAAAAATTATCAGTTTACATAGGTACCAATATAAAGACACTGTCCTTTTTAACACTGAAGGGGAAGGGTAGAGGAAATATGTAGAGAGCTGTTGATGACCTTCATCACAAAAGCATTCTTCAGTCTCTGGGAAACTGGCTAACAACAACTCTTAAGATGTCTCTACCAGGTCTCACAGAAACAATGTATGACTGAGTTTATATAATTCTTGGCAATAACTTCACTTTATGGTTTAATAGTGTAGGAAGAAATATAATTTAGAATAAACAATTAATTTAGCTGACTACAGTCTGCCAGAGCTCAAATATAATGGCACCTTCTCAACTTATATAGCCAGAATTCACAACAAACAAATAAATACTACAAGTGTTCTTTTGAGTAACAGGTAGAAAGACTAGCATAGTGTTACACATGCATGTTTTTCCTACCCTGTTTAAAAATAAAATACTTATGCTGTCATTTAACTTGTTGATATGAAGCTTACAATAGGAAAAAATAATTTTAAATAGGAAAGTGTCAATTAGAAATCCTTGATGATATGTTAGATGTACAGAGGCTTGTAAATGGGTGGTAAGTCACATTCTATAGCCTTGTGTTATGAATAGCCCAGTTGTAAGTAATCCAAATTTCAGAGCGCAAACTGGCCTGAGGAGGTGCGTACAAGTGATTAGAATTTCAAAGAGCTCAGAATAAACACCAGCTCTTTGATGGATTAATTTATGCATGAAGTGGCAGGAAGAGCTGAGTTGTTCTTGGAAAGTTCACACGGAGCACTGTTAAGGCCTTAAAGATAAGTTTTGATATTTTATTGCTGGCAATGTGAATGCAGTATGAGACCTTTACCAAATTAAGGCACTGACAAAGGTTCCCCCATGAAGAATTTACTGAAGGCTGTCAGTACCGTAAGATTTGTACAAAAAGAAGAGGACAAGTAATACTAAAATAAAAAAAAGAAATAAAATGTTGTTTCTTGCTACGTAATAAAATCCATACCCAACTCATATTGAAATATGGGTATATATATGGATGCAATGTAGCCGTGTACAGGATTAAACCAGCAAAAGTGGTTGTGACTACTGTACTAGCATCCAATAGGTTTCTGTAGCTTAACATTTCAAGGAATACCTTTATTTGAGAAAGCTAGCAACTCTGTAAGCCATCACAGTTGCTGAAGAGCTGTATACTACGGTATCCAAGAGCAGTTTCAAATCTTTCCTGCCATGGGCATTTCTGCAAGGCACATGAATTTCAAAACGCAGTCTGGTTATACTTGATTTTTCTGTTATTTGTTACTATAACTAAATTTTCTGAATTTTAAGTCACTGTTCTGAACTTCAGGTTTCAACCCAGAAAAATAAAAGTGTCACATTTTCTTTGGTGGAAGCTTATGTATCAGCACAAGCAAAAGGAAGTTTAACATTTTAGTTGGCAGATTAAAAAACTTGGCTGACTATATTACTAGGCTAATGTTGCTGATATAACGTTTTCTTATCTGTAGACCAGCCTTTACCAGAATCCATAAAAGAGAGCATCCATGGAAAACTACCTAACAAGTTAAGCAAGTGCTTTTCAGCTATGGAGCTCGCTGCTGCAGGATATTATCAAAGTCAATAAGTTAATACTTATCTTTAATTCATGAAATATACATAACCAGAGTATTGTAAATATATATGTGTGTGTGTTTTGGCTGCTGTTATAATCTTCATGATTAATGATCTCTGAGCAAGTCAGCCAATAATTTTCTATTGCAGAATTCTTTCTCTTTCCCCTTATGTTTCAAGGACCAAATAATGGTCAAATAATGGGACAATGGCCAAGTAAGACTAGTGATCTGATGCAGTAAGACATCTGCGTTCCTACAATAGAAGTAGAAAATACCCTTACAGGAAAGACCAAACCTTTGAAGCCAAATTTATCATAGATATTAATCCACTCAGTGAAGCCAAGATTCCTTCTTATAATAAATAACTTGACCTTTTAATTTCTTATTTCGATTTCTTTGTTTTCATGCCAGTGTGTAGGAGAATTAAATGTATAAAGTTCAAACAATGACTAAGGTAGTTATTCTGTGTTTTGTAAAAAATCAACATTTAAATCTAAGTATTATGCATAGACATATGTCAGAGGAATTCCAGGACACTCTCATTTTCATAAAGAAAACCCTGTATTTTTAATGGAGATGAGCCAACCTGTATTTTTGTCTTAATGAAATTCTTCTTGTCAGCTCACTTAAAGATGAATAAATTAAGCTTTGAAGAATGTAAGTCAAATGATTTCTGTGAACTGATTCAGAAAACAGAAAACACAACAACCCCTTCAGGGACTTGACCTGAGCAGGTGTGAGAGCAGGGGATAACTGTCTCAAAGACAGAGCTTGGCATATTTTTACACAAAAGGACAGTGGGCTTTGAATCAAGGCAGTGGTCACATTGCATGTACACTTTGAAACATTGGTTGGCTGTCTTTTACTTTTTAGATATTTTATTTTCACATTCCCACAATTCTGTTTTCTTTTAGAATGTCATTTATTTAAAGATTCTCCAGCCAGAGGACAGCTGATTGTTTCATCAGCTTGAATGCTCATACTGAGAGAGTTTTGCCTTTCATAATAGCCTTTGATTCCATCTGTTCAATTTATCCATTCCTCTACAGGCAGAATCCATCAACTCCATAGCATAAGCATATGTGCCATGTACTCTGACCTGACATAACCTTTGCACGCAGGTTTCTCAATTACAATGAGGGCTTAAGAGTTGAGATAGGTATATCTGTATGGATTTCCCCATAGTGAAAGCATTCAGAACGAAGCTCATAATCCTACTCAATTCCTATTGAATTCTTCCTAAAGCCGCTACATACTTGTACTGTTCTGTGGGTAGAATATTTTGAGGTGTATACATCTGTGTGTGTCTGTAAGAGTAAGCAGAAGCAGAACAAAAGAATGCTTTCTTCTGGAAGTGTTATGGAGAAGTTGAGAAGGAGAGGTTGGAAAATCACTTTTAAAATAGAGGCACCTGACTAGAAACCTTACAAAGTGAATTTGAATGCTTGGATTGGTAGGTGGGTATTTCCAGTTGTTGTTGATGGCCCTTCACTTTTACAGTGACAACAGAAGAGAGTAATACTCAGCCTTTGTGGGACTGGTACCTAAATGTTCAAGAGTTTATTTGAATATCCAGATGTCTCTTCAATAGGCTACAGTTGCATATATTATAAGGCCCTTGCCAAGTACAAGATTCCTTAGTGGTGTCCTGTGTGGCTGCATGCTCTACAAAGATTTATCTAGAAATAAATGGTTCATCAAGCGCATAGCTTTTTTGAAACTCTTGAGAGATTTGGTAGGAATGGTGAATAAAGTTTGTTTAATGACTATTGAAAGTTACAGACCAGAAAAACTGTAAGATAAAGTGTGAGGATGAAGATATGCAGCCCTTGTTAAGTATTCTGGATAACTTGTAATTGGAATGCTTTCAGCAGTAAGGCTTTGGAGCTTTGTAGTCATTTTATAAGTGGAAGTGTCAGGACCATTTCCTTTTCAGAAATATTAGCCTTTCACAGGCTTGTTCTACCTCTTTTTTTTTTATTTTATTTTTATTTTTTATTTTCATTCTACTTCTTTCAATATTTGGATAACAACTTGTTCACAGGTTGCTGTTATGGAAATACCTTATTTCTGTATCGAACTATAACAACTGCATGCTCAAATTAGGTATACAATCATCTGAACTTTTAAAACAAAATCCTGAAAGTATCATGTTTTAGGGGTTACACATTAAGGAGAAAATCCTGGATACTACCAGCAGTAGTGTCTGTCTTTGCTATTACAGCATATCTTTAGAGAAAGAAATGTGAGCCTGATTATGGTCATGGAATTAATAAAATAATGAATAAACTGATGATGCATTTCACTGTTTTCCAAGATGATTAAAATTACTGATCTAAGTCTGTGATGATGTAGGGATTACTATAAATACAAAGTGTTATTTTTTTGTTTATAGTTTTTGTTTATTTTATTTTTATTTTTATTCATGAAAGTAGGCTGCAAAACTGAAAAGCTTTTAATATATTAAAATCAACAACATTTCTTGCTCTTTTTTTGTGAGGTAGCACAAATATCTTACTGGAACAGACAATCATTGAATACTTCTTAGTTATCGAAATTGTGTTCAATAGAATCGAAGCATCATATGATCAGTTTCTTGTTTGTTTGGAGGAGGGAATAGTCCTACTTTTGGGGTCTAGTAGAATCTCATTTAATGGACTCCAGAGGCCTTATTACACATCTTTCAACCCTTAATTTACAAGATCAGATTGTTGACATGTTGATCTTATTTCATAACCTTTAATAGACTGTTCCAAAATTAATTTGATTTTTTATATCCTCTTACCTGCACACACTGTTGCTCAAATATTGACAGCAGTGCCACTGCACACTATCTGTGTATATTACCAAATGCTAAATTAAAATCACAGCATTAAATATCCTCTTTTCCATGTTATCATTACATTTAATACTATCCCTCATTAAAAAACAAAAACAAAAACAAAAAACATGAAATTCAAAGAATCAGTAACACTGCAGTATAATTGTGCTTTAGGACATTATGCACAGTATAATGAGTAAAAAAGTCTACTGTACTGAGAAACACAGATAATCATGTAGATGGGATAGCAAAAGTTTTTTATATATATTTTTTTTGATATTGCAACAAAGAAATGAATTAACAGGTTGCCCGCAACTAAACAAAAACAGTGTAAAATTAATATTCTAAACATATTTTAAATGTAAACGTGTCTCGATATGTAATTTTATTTTTTTATTTTTTTTTAAGAAATATAGCAAATCATTTGCTTTGGAGAGCATTATAGTAATACTGTGAATATAGCAAATGAATGCCGTAACCAGCTATACTGAATAGATCAATGAACAATAAAAGTGCGTAACATCTTTTTAAATGTAATTAATATATAGATGTTTTTTTCTCATGCTTCATTATACACAGAAGTTAGGATGACCTTTTCTCATGGTAGAAAAAATACATTATGACCTGAGAACAATTGGCTCCTGAATTGATGATACCATTATCTTAATAACAATTTCTCCTTACTAGCTGGTTGCAGTGAGGTTGCAAAATCCAGGAAACTTTGTTGTAGAATGTAGGGATTGTAAAGTGTTCACCTCTCACAGCAGTAGAGATGGACGATGTAGGTGAACAAGCACTGTCTCAAATTCTGTCTGGAGTGCAATTTTCAGGCAGGCCATGTTCTTTTCATCAAAGAAAGTGTACAAAAAAAAATAATACATTTTTTTAAGATCAGAAAGGATCCAATCTTGTCCTACTTCCACTTTTGTTAAAAAGAAGCAAAGTAGGGACTCATTCATGTTTCCTTCTCTTGAAAAGTCTTTAACCACACAAGCCTAAAGATATATAGAATACTAATCTTTCCATAGCTAGTATGGTAACAGGACTTCAATAAACATGCACACCCTTTGCCTTTCATAACAGCAATGTTAGATAGTAATTTGCAGTCTAGTATTAATGTTGTGTTGAAGAAATTGTTCATTGTTTTGCAGCTCTGAAGAACATCTGTTTTATGGGTGCAAGGACAGAAGAAGTTATAAAATTTGAGATAAAACTTAGCTGAAAGTGTCTCAAAGCTTGTACTAGCACTATTCACTTAATGAGCTATTTGTCATGTTCAAAGAGACACCGAATAATGAATAATGAACTATTTTATTGGGTTTAATAAATCCTTGGATTCATTTTAATTTTGAGAACTTTAGAACCAATGAATTTTCCAGAAAGTGCTCTTAACAGAATGATTTGACAGTGTTGATTTTTCCTTTACGTTATGGAAAAAATGCAAAATATAAATCTTGCTCTTTAAACCAATCAGTGAAAACTATAATATGCCTTTCTTCAGAGAATACGGTGTACTTCAAATCACTTTAAGCATTTTTTAAGGACTAGCAATTGCTTTCAGTTGTTTCTCTAAGAAAACACAAAGTGGTATAACCTGAGTAATAGTTATTGTTCTTTCAAAGTGTTTAGCTATGAAAAGCTCTATGCAGTATAAATGGAAAACGGTGGTTTTTCAACAGAACAGTAAACAAGAACCCTCACTTTAAATAATTATGGAGTTTCTGAAGTGAAGCCAGTTTCTGGCCTAATCATTTCAATTATAACCGGTCCTAACATTCCCCCCCGCCCCGGCCCCTTTGGTAGGCTTTTTGCATGTTCTTTCAAAAAGCATAATCTGCTCTTTTTCTCCCATCTCACAGCTGTGCTCTGAATTTTCACTGTACATCATTTCTTTCTCTAAAGATAATACTGCTAATAAGTCACAGAATTAAAATTGTGGGTTCATAACACCTTTGAGAAAAAATCTGGGATAAAAAAATATATATCTGATCCCCACGTTTTTTCTTTATTGTATTTACTCACTTTATAAGTACCTCAGCCACCAACATCCAGATCTGCACAATCTGATGCACCCAACCTCCCCTTTTTTAAAATGATTTATGTAGAGGTGTTTCTACATAGGCTCAATCATAGTGGTACCACAGAAAAGGAAGGTTGAGAGGATGTAGTGCGATTTGATAAATAAAATACATGCTTGAGCAAGTGCAGTAGAGGAAAGGATTAGCAGTTCGGGAGATGGTATTTCAGGTTTTAAGAAGGATAAAGAACAATATAAGAAGAAAATATTTTATCTCCTTGAAAAAGTTGACAATCTGGAGAATCACCACAGAAGATCAAACATGAAAATAATTGGCCTTCCAAGAGTATGCCAAAGGGTCTGACTTTATAAAATGCATTCAACTCTTCTCTTAAAGATTTAGCTGCAGGACACAATTCATATTTTCCAAGTTACAGAAAAAGCTCACAGACCCTGGAAATAGTAAGAAAGCAAGATCAATTCATGTGAAATGCTTTAGTTATTGAGATAGGAAATATGTATTAAAAATAGCCTGTGGGTGAAGAAAAATTCTATGAGGAAAAATAGGGAGACAAGCCTAAAAGTTATCTGTTGAAATGTCTACAGGGTAAAGAAATCTTTAGGTCCATACAAGTTGAATGTGCTGACATTCCTGGCAATACCTGCCTACAATGAGAATGAATTATGAAGGTCTGAGGCTTTTTTCAGTTACTAGGAATACAAATGAACTGAAGGCTACCCAAAGAATTGTTATGTAAGGCCAGATTGATCCCCTTTTTAAATTTTATGGAAAGATTCTGCAAATATGAAAATAATAGTATCCCCTTGGCGAGTCCATGCTGCTCCTATTTTAGTGTGTTGTCCCAACAGGAAGATTACTAGATTCCTGGAGACAATAGGACTCTCACAGATATCGCCAGCTTTTAAAACCCAGAACCAGCTCTGCACAGTTCTTTCATTTTTGAGTGGGTAGGTTATTTGCTGAGCTAGTTTCAAATTTTACATTGAAATGTTTTAATTGTTTGGGCTCTTGAAGTTTTTAGACCTTTCTTAAATCAGGCTAGAAGGCTCTATAAGTACATCTGGTACATACTACAGAGACTAAACTTTAAAAAATGTGGAGCTCCCACATGAACCCTCAGGCAAAGTGATTAGTCTTTCAAAGTGCTGAACATTCAACAGCTCCAAGTAGAAGAACGAGTGAACAAAGTTTAGGGGCTCTCGAAGAAATCTGATTGTTTCATTCATCTGCTTAAGTGAGCACTTGACTAAAGGCTGATTTCTATGTGGACATAACCTAGAAAGTTTTTAGTCTGAGTCTATGGGAAACTTTCACCCTTAAATCTATGAATCTTGACCTCTTTACTCCATCAAAATTCATGTTAACATCAACTATGATTTTACTTCACAAATTAAAATGAGCAGACTGAGGTTCAAGGAAATCTTTCTGAAATGTACCTGCAAAAGTGCTCTGCTATTTTGGAACAGATATACAAATCAGTCCTATTTAGTTATTTATTTTTTCACATGTTCTAAGTGTGATGTAGCTTTTGATATCACAGGATTACATTAAACAAATTTAACTCTTTGATGGAAAACTTGTTAGAAACAGAGTGCTCATTGAAAAAGGAACCACTGACAACATAAACTAGCTTAGAGCCACACAGAAAAAAAAAAAAAAAAAGAGCAGAAGGGAACAGCAATTAAAATAATATCAAGGAGTAGGTTCTTATATATGTTTGTCTCCAGCTCATTGTTTTCAGTCTTGCAGGAATGGAAGAAATGAAAGACGAGCACTGGTGTTTGCAAAAATTTTGGTTCTGATCAAAGATGTATTCTGAACATTAATGAGTTAATGGAGATGCTCTGGAATTAAATTGCTAATTAAATGTTAGAAAACTGACCAAAATGTTCTGCTATAAGGGCAACAAAGGCTATTAATGAACTGGTATTAAATATACATATGTAGCTTGTCTTGAGAAAAAATATGATCTAAATAGTACTAAATTAATTTATCAAATTGTAGTTGCTCTTGGAAAAAACAAACTAACATTTATTTACGTTACAGTATATTTTTAAGATAGTTTCAGTAAAATAGAAATGTTTTGTTTTGATAGAAATGTAGAAACTAATGAAAATATCTTCTCAGGTTGAAAGAGGAGTGGCTTGAAAACAGTGGGAAAATAAAATAATTTCGTTGAAAATTGTCATAATTCACGGACTGATTACTACTTGTTGATACTTTCCAATGCACCCTTTTAATATAATTCTTTCCATGCATTATGGTTTTATATAGCTCTGAATAATTAAAATCTATTGCACTGTTAGACACTACAGATCTTTAATTTGTCCCTATAGAAGCACCTTTGAAAAGTCATATTCTGTCTTACTTTGTCAAAGGTTAGAAGAAGTAAGAATCCACTATACTGTTGATATATGGGACCTACACTACTGAATATATTAAAAAGGTAATAGCCCAAGTATACTTAGAAAAATAAGGAGATAATTGGAAAGGAAACTGGTGCTGCTTGAACGTGCTGAGCTCATAGCAACAACTCAGGCTTTTGGAATAGTAAAGGTAGTTACTGGCACTTGAATAAAAGTTGTATTCTCACTGAAGTTTAAATATATAGTTAGAACAAAAATGACACTTTCTCCCCTGCAATCTTTGTGTGGTTGTAAGGATGTCAGAATAAAAGTATATTATCAAAACAATTTGTAGTGATTTGGGAAGGAATTTAAATATGATAGCAGTTTCTTGGTTAAAAAGTAAAAAAGTATGTATACTGCTAATTGAAAGAGTTTTTGTGTTCCAAAAGCATGTGATTCTCTAAGGTGGCATCTATCTCTGGCTGCACAGGAACACAGTTACATTTTTGTATGCTGGTGGTGGTGGAAGTACATAACCTAGAATTTTTGGTTTGTGATAGCTTTTGTTTTTTTTTAGAACAGGCAATACAATATGGTGTTATATATAAAAAAAAAAATAGTATCTGTTTCTGTAACTTTATCTTATTTCTGTAGTTATCAGTAGTCACTTAATTGGCTGACTATTGCCCTTCTAGGAAAGAAAACTAGTATTTCTTCCTGTGTGCCAGGAGTCATGAGAGCTTTGCATGTGGAAGGGTTGCAAATCTTTGAGTTAATGAGAAACAACCTCTATTCTGATGTATAGCAGGTAGAGTTGTGAGTCAATTTAATTTAGCAAATAGAACAGTCAGAAATCTCATAAATTAGTATGAAATTTCACATGAACGTAATGTCCTTACTAGCATTTGGACCTTCTCATGTACAGACACTAATCTTAAAATATCTTTCAGTGTTTGCCTCATTTTTGAGTTCTAGTAAACAGTAAATTCAATGAATTCATAGTATTGATACAGTGGAGCTTTTTAGATTCACTGTATCCAATTACCAAAGAGAACGCAGTTGGCAAAATATTCTATTAAAAAAAATAAAACTCTACCACACTGTTATTTCATGTCATGACACCATCTGTATTATTACAGCATTCCTTGCAAAGAAACATTTTCACATCATGTTAGTAGCTTGGCTTATCCATGTCTTTGCACTGAGAAAGCCAAGAAATACAGAAAAGCTATGTCTCTGATGAAACTGCCTTATGTCTAATTAACTGTGGATAACAAATGAGTTTCTAATATTGACAGTTCTACACAAACTTGAGGACAATTGGCAAGAGTGTTCAGACCATCCAAGCAGTAAAAAAGGAATAAGATGGTCACTTAGCAAGCTAGTAGTCAATCTGTAAGGCTGTGTAAAAATTGACATTTTGAAATATATCCAGAAAAAATAAAAATAAAAATGGAAGAGCAGCAATCTTTGGTAACAAATATATCATCTTTGCAAAAGATGCTCCTTGGAAAGCATATGTCTGCATTGCCTTTTAGCCAAAAGCTTTTAATACTTTTACTTCTGGGGTTGAATTTTAGGTAGTAGGATTACAGTATTTCCATATTGCATTTTAATTTGTACACAGATATTTTTTTTTTTTTTTCTTGTGAGACCCACATACGGTTCCCAATACAAATACTTTGTCATTTATGAGGCAATATTTTTTGCTGCATTTTGTGAGTTCTAGTATTATTCAAGCATCTAGTCTTCTATTGTATAAATTTCTGCAGGGCCGTCTTTCTTCATCACAGTAATTAGTCAAGGAATAGTAAAGCCTCAAGGGGAGAAAGACCTTGGAACAATGCATTGGGACCACTGCCAAGTGAAGAATTTGGAAGAAAGGAGGGAAAGACAGGCAGTCACTTTATAGCACATGGAACAGGCCCTGGAGAGAGAGAGAAAGCAATACCATTTAATTACAAAGTATATCTAGGAGATCAAAACTATGGGACAACTTTTCTGTCTTTTCTTATCAAAAACATGCTTGCAATCATAAACAATAGAAAAGAGTTTAAAAAAGGTCACTGTAGTTCATTATAAAAATGGCATACCAAAGTCTGGTCATTCTAGTCTTTTTAGCATCTTTATTGAACTTAATGTTTCCTTAGTTATAAAAATCTATGTAGTTGACTATAAGCATTAATGCATTTGTGGGGAACTCTTGAATCTGAGAGATGAAACTGAGGCTCAATAAAATCTGTTTCTGATCCTTTCATCATGAAATTAAACCTGATTTCCTGAAGTAGGTCTGTCAGGCCATACATGCTGGTGGGGCCTGAGAAATGAACTCTTAACACTTTCTCACACAAACTCTGTACAAAGAATTTTAAGTGATGTGGGTTCTATCATAAAAGCAAAGACAACTTTGGAGAACATTAGAAAAGGGCAATTTTCACCCTGTACACCATTTTAGAGTTAGCTCTAAAAGCATCTCCTATCCCATCTATCCACACTCTGCAGGATGAGGTAAATTATGGGGTTTGCAGCTGGAATTTTTAGGTAGTATTTGCCATCAGGTGCTGGGATCACAAGTCCATGGCTATGATTCCTCTGTGTGTTCACAGAGCAAATCAATCCTTAAGTTAGAGCTCTAACAGGATGGGCTACAAGATCAGTTAGTGGCTAGGAAGATGGAATTTCTGTAGTAGAGAGGAGCATTAGGGATAGTATTCCTCCTGCTTCTTCCTGCCAAGCTGGAGCATGCGCACTGCTAGCTGAGATGGAGTGAGAGGCACAGGATCTGGGCCAGAGAGAAAACGCAGAACACTGACTTTGCAAAATAAACCATACAAGGGTTGGGATAAGGAGCCGCAGTTCAGGAGGTGATTGATGTGTTTTTTCTGTGGATCTGACAGGGTTGGCTGTTCTGTCCTCTTGCTGTTTTGGTCTCTTGAAAAATTAACAACTATGAATAGAAATAGATGAAAGACTATAGCAAGCAGTTTCCTAGTTTTGAACAGGACGATTTTTACTTCTCTGCAGCTGAGGAAATATTGCCGATTCCCTTCAGATATAAATTTATTTAAGTTATACTTGTTGACCAAA
Organism: Oxyura jamaicensis; assembly: GCF_011077185.1. Taxonomy (NCBI): domain Eukaryota; kingdom Metazoa; phylum Chordata; class Aves; order Anseriformes; family Anatidae; genus Oxyura; species Oxyura jamaicensis. The sequence goes on along the minus strand of NC_048896.1, from coordinate 12,010,929 downwards.
GGGGAGCTTTTATTTTTAGGTAGGCTCCCAGACAGTGTTTACCCTATATATGGACGTCAAAATGAAAATAAATTTTGTGAAAAGCTAGGGCTGTGGGAATCTGCATCTGGTTTTATTTTATCACCTAGTGATAACTGATCAAACAAACATGGAGCAGGGAGATCTAGAGGAGCTCATAGAGGAATAAAAAGGCTGTGAAAACAAGAGATTCTGGAGCTTCAGCGTAATATGTTTTTTTTTGTTTGCTTTGTTTTGTTTTGTTTTTGCCTTCAATTCTTTACAGCAACTAGTACAGTGGCCGAGGCTTTTAAAATATTTTCATAGCACAAAGAGTAATAGTGAACTGAGATCAGGCATAACACCTCTCCAACGTCAAGAAATGCTCTGAAAGAAGGGGCAGCTTCTGTGGAGCCACACGGCATTTTAGTTAGGCAGGTCTTAAGTGTGTAAAAATCCTCTAATAATTTGATGGACATATTAGTGCATTTCTCCTGTAGCTGGTTTTCCTATATATTTTCCAGCTTTGCAGTTTAGTAGAATTTAAACGGTGTATGAGAATTGTGGAGATTTTTCACAATGTGTTCTTGGATGGTAATATCACTAGCATAGATAATAGGTTTCTACACTACATGCAGAGTATTTGGATCCTGAGAAAACTATTTCACTTCCTATATGTGCTTTAAAGGTTGAGGGGAGAAAATTACCTTCATTTTTACTCTTTTGTACTTTATTTTTCAGGGGTTCTTTTTCAAAATACCCTGTTTTTTTTAAGCATTTCTCTCCCTACAAAGGACATCAGTTTTTTTCCAATGTGACATGAATATAATAAAAAGTAACATGTCCTTTGATAGACTTCTTAACATCTTTCTACCTCTGATAACACATGGCAGGGTTCTTTAGGAGGCTGGAGGCCTTATTTTTGTGTGTGTCTGTTTGCATATGAAAGCTTTATTGACAGACTTTTTAGAAAGAAATCAAGTATTTTTATGCAGCAGCTTGCTTTTGGAGTCTGTACAACTGTGCAGTGTAAATTGTAATGAAGGAGGGGGTTGCTAAATGGATTCAATCTTTGGGCCGCAAATACAAAAGTAATGACCTAAAAATCCACTGTACCAGTGGCAGAGTGTGAGTTGAAATGAGTTAGAAAGTGAACATTTTTGCGCTTTGAGCTACCAACTTTTCAGTCAACTGAACTGGGAGAGACCCAGATTGTGATTATGTCATTACTTAAACCTGACATAAAATTCAGTCCTGTCTTTCCAATTGTCATGTGGCAACCCTGCTTTAATTCCAAAGCAACCTTATCTGAACTTATCAATGGGGTTTCTTTCCTCTGCTTTATCAGTGTACCTAGAAACTGTGTACAAGAAAAAATTACAGCTTGAAATTACCACCAAGATGAAAAAAATATATGAAAAGGAAACCAGATATGAATGAAAAAGGTGTCTTTTCAAGTGAACCTTTGAATTCCACCCCAGGGTCATCTTTCTTTATCATCAAAGAAGAAAAAAACGTCCATTTTCTTCTTTCATATTTCTATAGATTTTCTGGAAAAAAATATATATCAGAGCACCTAATTTTAACAAGCTTTAAATCTTACACTTTTTTTTTTTTTTTTTTTTTTTTTTTTTGGTAGAAGCTAAGGCATTTTGGTGGTTAATTAGTGAATAGTCTTTTTATTATGAATTCTAGTGCAGTCACTATTTACTCTAGTAACAATAATTATAGTATTTGTTACAAATACCATGTGTTCACTGTGTAGCACATACTTCCAATAATCTGCTTCTCATAAATTACCAGGACTTCAAGATAAATTCATTGGTAAGCCATGGCACATTACAAGAGAAGACAATGGGGTGTATTGGTGTATATGACAAGTATGTAAGAGAAAATAGGGAAAAAAGACTCGGGCAAATTTGTCTCTGTAAACTGAATGTAGAAGTACTTGATATGCTGCTAAATTACATATAACTTGTGAACTATTCAAGAGAAAATATTGTAGTTAATCTCAATAAAATACAGTATGAATTTTCATTCATCACAATATGCCATAAATAGACATAAATATATTCCTGGATATTTTTTTTTCAAATAATATTCAGTACAGAAAGTACTGTTGATGTAAAATTAAACTCATGAATAGTTAAGCTTATGGTGAAGTCTTATTTATCCTGCTCATTCAGGTTGTTTCTGTAGCTTTCTGAGATCTTGTTAATTCAAACAACTATGACAAGAAGTGTGGCTAAGGCTGAGAGAGAAGTAAGTTCTCAGTACTTTGCAAACTTAAAAATTCCAAGAAGAATTTTATATCTAATGTTTTGACAAAAAAGAGTTTTCACAAATTCCTACTGAAGTAATATTGCATGAATCAAAGTGTTTGGTAGTATTGGGAAGTTTTGCTTTGATAGTAAGTAATTTTTTAAACTGAATATTGGAAAGTTAGGGAAAAATGGAAATGTCTTATTTCCAGCCTTTTTTCAATATTCTAGATCCCAAAGTTATTTTAAACACAAATTTAAGAACAAACCTTACAGTATGGCTTTGAGGCAATCCTTTGTAATGTCAGAATTCATAAAAGTATTTTTTCTAAAATGTATTGCCCAGTCCTAATACTGAAGACCCAAAGGTAAACTATATATATCCAGTAAGGTATGGGAAAATAATTTTTACAGCACTATTTTAAAATGAATATTATTGTCTGCTTTATCAAAAATTTTGCTGTTATATTTTCACCTCAAATTTGACAGTCCGTGTAAAGTACATACCAAAATATTTTTTCTTCATTTTCATAAGGTGTTTGATTGATAAATTTTCCAGTACTTATACATTAGTAGTCTAATGTAAATTTAAAATCTCTGTTGTTGAAAACAAATGTTAGTCACACTTAAAATGTTTATTCATTATGTCATTACTTCATAAATTATAATGGATAAAAGCATTTATTATTAGAAGCTATGCACATTGCAAACACCAGTAATATTATGAGTATTTAGCAAATGTGTCTATAGAAAGTTTTGTACCTATAATTGTTAGCTGGGATTTTATCAGGCTGTTTGCCAGCTTAACTCTGTAACAGTTCATACCAAGGAATGGCTGATTACCTGAGTGCTCCAAACTTATATTGATAATTTATTAGCTTCATTGTAAAACTATTTACAAATGTATCCTCAGTATCAAACAAAATCTAAATATTTAGGAATTCAGGAAGAAAAACAAGGAAAAACAACATATCCTTCTGTCTCCCTTTAAAAATTGGGCAGTGAGAGAACTTTATTAATCTTCTTACATAGCTCTGCAAACCTCTCCCACTGCACATCTCAGAGCAGTGTTTTTTTGCTGATAGGGAGGTCTACTGCCCTTATCTTCCACATGTGACATCTTCAGTTTCTTCCCCATGCTGAACTTTGATACTTTCCCAGTGGTTTTTCCAGACCAAAGTACATCCCGTTCCTTTCTCCTGATTCATGTGGAAGTTAGCTCTGGGTTTAGTACTCACTGGTAAATTCTGCCAACTTGTTTATATTCAAAACACTTCACCTCGTGATTTTTGCTGCTGAGAACAATAGTACTGTTTGAACAACTCCAGTGTGGTCAAAGGGGGACAATTCTCTGCTGTTTAGCTTAAACTGGTATTTTGAAGCTCATCGCCCCCTTAGAGAGGGATGTATCAAGGTTCAGTCTGAGCAAATTGTGTACTCACTTATGCATAGTGTGACATGTGAGCCCTAGTCTCTTAATGCTGTTTTGCTGTTTGCAGTAATTTTTCAGTGTTTCAATGTCAGTTTGAGTGATTTATTTTGTTGAAGCATTTCTGAAATTCATCTCGTTCAACGTGCAGATTTGCAGCTACTTACTCACAGTGTTTTTTCATGGGTGAAAATTATCTCATACCTTTAAAGATACTTTCTTAAAGAAACTCAATAAAGAGGAAAAAGTCCTGTATTTTAACTAACATTGTGCAAAACACTTTACTGGAAATGTTTTCATAAAACATAGAAAACAAGATATATCTTCAGAATGGTAGTGTTTATATATTCCTTCTACATAATAATGTTATTTATATACATTATAATGGAAATTTTAATATGTAAATGTTGAATTTAGCAGTGAATGTTAAATAGTTTTGAATATTATATTTATGCCAGTTTCACACAATTCATATTAGAGATTTTCTTGTTAATGTACAGAAATGTTTTCATGAGAATAATTTTGCATAATATGATGATTAATAGTAGATTTTATATTTTAATGTGACACAAATTCTTTAGAGTCGAAGTTATTGTCAGAATTTATAGCAACTAAACTGAATGTTTGTTTCCATAGCGGCTTGGGATAATGCAATAAACCCATTGATACAGTAGAGTCAGGACAAGATACACTGATGAGCTTTTAATGAAAAACAACGAGCACTTATGTTAGCACTGCCTTGGCTAGTTTTTTTGTTTTGCTTTGTTTAATCTGAGATGCATCTGCAGGTATGTTACTGTGTAATAAAGTCAAACTTACAGAACACTTCTATTTCATTCTTTCTTCTGGGTAAAATGTATCACTACCTGAAGTTTCTGAAATCTTGTTTGCTTTGATTCTACACTAAGCCTCATAAGAAAACCATTGAATGTGCTGAACATATAGTTCAAGATTGTGGATTATGTTGGATAAGTAAGTTCAGTATTGACAGATATATCTGGGATCCTGTTGTTATAATATGGCTGTTTTCATTATAGAGTGGTTTGTGATGGAAGTTTCATCTAAAACTATTTTTCTGGATAAACTTTGCCCCTTGGGACTTGGTTATATCTGACAAGCTGTGGTTGATTTTGTCTGACTGAACATGTAAAGACAGGTAAGTTTATTTTGCAGTGTCAGTAACAATGACTATGTGTATATGAAATGGAATTCATGTGCTATGACTATTAAAGAAATTAATAAGACTGAATTTTCTGTATAGGAGACAACCAAATTCAGATGATTAAGAATAAGAGTATTATTCAGACCCCCATCTTCAACACTTAAGATTTTAAAGGTTCAGCTAGACAAGGTGTTAGACAATCTAGGTCCTGCTTTTACCATGAGAGGTTGGATCAAATCATCTGAGGTCTCTTCCAATCTGTGCTTTTCTGCAGTTCTATGGTTTCATGGTTTTCTGTAAGGCTGTTGTTGCTAATGTATGTGTAGCCATACAGGTCTTCATTCACTGCCTCAGATACCTTGTTTCTGTGAGTAACCCTTACAGGAAATACTTCAGTAGAAAACTCATCAGCTAAAAAAATAATAATAAATCCCTACGTTCAGAATTGATAATGAGATAGACTCTTATTTCAGGCTCTTAGTAGGAAGTGATCCTATTTCTGCTGTTAAACCTCTGCAGCACTGTTCAGTCAACTTTAGTGACCTCCATTATCTCTCATTTAATCTCAACACTAGTCATTGTAATTAAGTTTCATTATGGTGGTTCTTTTTGTCATCTGACCTGTGCATATTAATATATGAGTCATAAGAGAACATCTCTTTTAAGAGCGTGTGAATAGGTTGGAAGCATATGTGTCAGTCTTCTAAACCAGAAATCCCCACACGTTAAGTCCAAGGAGAGGCGAGAGTGGGTACCTTTTGATTTTTTTAGCAGCAATGAAAGACAAATGTAGTTAACTGTAACTACTTTGAATCCTTCAGGATGTGTATGACTAGCTTCAGGTTAGCCTGAGAACTTTTTGTTGGGTAAGGGAGTAAGATTTATGTTCAAAAAGGATAACTTTCTTCTAGTAAGGTTAATGACAGGGAACATTAGGAAGTTATCTTTCAGCAAACTAAAGTGTGAGTCTTCACCCCCATTTCAGTTCTTATTTGTATCTTTATTTCCTTGACTTTGGGCATCTTGCCTAACTGTCCTTTGCTGCAGTGTCCAATGTGTGAAGAGGGAAACATGCAGTACTTCCGGCCCTGACATTTCTGTCTGTGTATTCCCAGGCACATATTTATATATAAGCCTACTAGATGAGAACCGTAACCGAAGTAGATCAGAATTTGAGTTAGGATTTGGAAGAGCCACTGAACTGAGACACTATTCAAATATTTACAGAAACTGCTTTACATTATCTCTTCACGATAACAGTATCTCCAAATGGATCAAAACCAGTCATTTTTATGTTTGCTACTGCCTTCTACACAGCAGAATAACAACTTTTTCACTGTAGAAGTCAACTATTCAATGAAAACTACTAACTGCCTAAGTTAATTTCTTTTAAACTTGCCTTCCTCCTGCAACCAATAAATGTGTATACATATTGTGGAGAGTATCGACACCAAGTGCATTTTTTATGCACATCCATATTAAGTGGAAACTGACCATATTTAAATTTATTGCAATAAGCAGAGGCTCAGTCATTTCATATTCCAAGGATCCCCAAAATAAGGTTTTGGGGTCAAGAATATACTGAACATGAGTGGCATTTGATGACCATGCCTGTTCAGGGTAATGTCTGGTTTCTCTCGCATTGCTGCTTACTGTACTTCTGTGGTCCAACCTTGTGGATAATCTGTTCCCATTTTTTGACACACACTGGCAGTTTCTGATTTCTTCATTTTCTGTGAGCAATTTTAAGCTTTGACAGTGTTAATATACTCAGCATTTTCAGTTTTATCAGTTCAAGGGGTTAAACAATTTCTAGGACACTAGTAAATACTGCTGTTTTTTTTTTTTTTTTTTTTTTTTAAAGTTATTTTCCAGTTACTTGTCTCTGCTTATCAAAGTTCAATTCATGGAAGTACTTCCTATTCCTAAGAAAAATAAAATGACTTAAGTTTTGAGATAAATGCTTGATATCATCAATTTTAGGGATGAAATTCTACTTCCTTGATATAAATATGTTTTACCTGAGGTCTAAGCTTTTCATACTTAATAAACTGTTTTGCTGTGTGTATCATAATTGTTATTAATAATAATAAAGTAACAAACAAAGTTGTATTGTTTAGTAAAGCTAAAAGCAGAGTTCCATAAGAAAAATGGTATTACAAGAATTATTACATCAGCTGAACAAATATCTTACTGAATGCATTTTCTTGTATGGGTTCTTTATCCCATAGATTCAGCAGTAAGGGTAATATCTCCATTATTTCATAAAAGTCTACATTCTGTAACACCTACAATCCACTGCATTTTTTTTTTCCTGCCTTAGGGACCTGTCGAGAGTTTAAATACCTTGAAATTTTTTTATTTTTTATTTTTTTTCCTCTGAGCTTTTCAGCAACTGTGATAAAATTGTCGCCTTGAGTAGCAACTATGTTTTATAAGAACTTTTCAAATAGTGAATCCAAAATATCCTTTGCCCCAAAGAATTATCTCTCAAAAGTAAGAAATTACAGTTAGACTGTTTCTGTTTCCCAAGTTAGTTGGGAACTCCAACGTTTGTTTTAGGTCTGCCCTTTCAAATTGCATTGTTATGTTTTATATCTATCCTATCTTTTATATCTATCCTATCTTTTATATCTATCCTATCTTTTATATCTATCCTATCTTTTCTGGTCTGTGCCATAAAATGAGGCTAATTAGAATTGCCATTTTTCATTGTAATTATCTTTATTATTTGAAAATGTATGGCATCAAGAAGTATGCATTTTTTCCCAAAGAAAAGTAGAGAGAATATACTGAGTAGTACCTTTTTTTTTTTTTTTTTTTTTTTTTTTTTTTTTTTTTTTTTTTTT
>NC_048896.1:11969112-12002831 GCF_011077185.1 Oxyura jamaicensis | reverse complement strand
TTTTTTTTTTTTTTTTTTTTTTTTTTTTTTTTTTTTTCTCTCTCTTTCTTTCTTTTGCTGTGTACAGTTGCAAGACCAGAGCTATGTGGATGTGCATCCTTCAGGAAATGATTTACAAGTCCACGGTTCTTCCCTGTCAGATCCCTGCTTAAGCCACAAACGTAGATAGAGAGATACATGTGGAGAACAATCTGTAGAAGTATTATTGAATGAAAATGTATCAGAGAGCTTCTCTAGTAAGTTAGCTCAGCTTATCAAACTGAGGATTCTTCCCTTCATGGACAGAATTGCTGTACTAAAATGATATGGGTAATACCAAAATGCTGAGCAAGTTTCTGTTATTTAGTCTTTCTGTGTTGTCCCTCTGTGTTATATTGCTTCCAAATGGAGTTTGTCCTTTGGACATCTAACTAAGTGAAGCTACTGAATGGTGTTTGCAAACCAGTAAAGTCACAAAACCCTCTTTCTGAAAAGGGCTGGATTTACGGGTGGTACAATGTGGATTCAGATACAAACGTTCAAATTCCATGCATTAAAATGATTGAGGTTTTTATCCCATGATGATTCTGTTCTTTTGCCTTCTGGGTTTTTGAGCAACTTGGGTTATATTTCAAAGTTCCTTTTTAGTGAATTTGAAAGCCAGTCGTTGCTTTAAGAATAGGAAAGTGATAGGTGAGACTCTTTCATTGGCTCTCGATTCCTGGTGGCAGGTCTTTTTAAGAAAAATAACAAATAGCACACTGTCTGTTAAGAAGTTCTACATAGCACAGACTCATTCTGCAGAGTCTGATGTAAGTTGAGTAAGTTGTCACTTCTGTGACTCAGAAGGGTGGCTTAGGATGACACCTGCACCTGGAAGCAGTGTGTTTGTGCTGGCTGTGCTAATTAGTACATCACTACTGTATTCATCCTGCAGTGAATTAAAGGGCTTACTTGTTTGTAGATGGCTCAAGCATCTCTGCACTGCTGCACTGCACGGTGGATGTACAAAGGTATCTGCAGATCGCAAGTTAAAAGCACAAAGCAAATATCCATTATGAAAGTGGCACGCATGCGTACAGGATTTGGTTGTGACTTGGTACATGAAAAGTCAGTTTGGTACAATCTGTTCCTTCCCACTTCTGTTTTCACTCCCTCTGCGTCTGTGAAGTAATTTTCTGTTCTCTCTGGATTTACCTTTTGAAAACTGGAGCTTCTGAGTTATATCACTAAGCAACATTTTTTCTCTTGGTGCATTTTATTAAAGATTGCTAGTAATATTCCAAGCCTCATGCATCTGATTGGCTAGAAATGCCTGGGAAGAGTAGATGTGTTGCCGACCCTGTTGCTGACTGCATCTGGCTTGACTCAATCAGTGTGGAAATAAAATTACATTAATGAGATGGGCTTGCACAGACAGAAAAGCCTGTGGGTGAAGATGCAGGGTTTTAAATAGGTTAGTGTGTTCATTTGGTTTTGGTCTCTAATAGCCTTTTTTTTTTTTTTTTTTTTTTTTCTGTAAAAATAACTCGAGTAGAGAATTGTCCATGCATTCTGCTAAAACATGAAAATATTTTTGAAGCTATAGAAGGAATATTGAAGTATAAATCTATAGATTGTAGCTGAAAAATATGTAATGTTGTAAATCATTTTTGTGAGAACCCAGTGAACTTCTGCATGTTATTGCTAACTTTGTTCCCCACTCCGACGTGCACTCAGGTTCTGCATCCTATCTTTTTCTCCTTTCTATAAATGTGTTCTTTTGGAAATATCAACACTTATTTTTTTCCTTCAGGTCAGTCAGGAAAAGGCTGAAATTGCATTTTCTGCTAGAGACTGACTTAATCTTCGCTCTGTTATCTTTAACTCTTTCCGGTTCCACTCAACCAATCTCCAATTCAATATATTTATTTATTTTGGGGTGGGGGTGGGAATTTGCTCTGCATTTCTCTCGCAGCTGTGGTTGCCACATAATGTTTCCTTTCATTTGTACGTTTCAAGGTCATTCTCTCTTTGCTCATTTCTGAGTTCCGGTGAAAGCTTTGCGATGTGACCGAGTGTTACTGGTCCATGTAAATGCCGACTCTGCCAAACAGAGGATAAAGTGACGCAGATTTTACAACTCAGCAGTCATCTTTTTGAATGTGACATTCATGTTGAGAAGATGAATCTGTGTAAGCAGCAAAGGCAGGCTGTGAGGGCCAGTACTGGGAGAAAACAAGATATCAGTATGACATTTGTGCAGAAACTAAATTCAGTTGGTGTTAGAATAATAAAGAGGAAGAATAAACAGGGGGAAAACACTACCTCAGTCCTGCCTCTTTCTTTTCAGTCCTGCAATTAATTATGAGGCTGAATTGCATGCTCTGGAGTGCAGCTTCCACACACCGCTCTGCCAGTGTGGGGCATGCTACAGAACAGGAGAGGAGCATGTTGAGAAAAAATAGAGAGCTCAATAGGGAGAATTGTCTGCATTTTGCTTAGCCTTCCTGCCGTGGTCCTGCCAGAAACACAACAGAGCTAATCTGCACAGATTGAAGAGTTCATTTTGTACAACTCCAGACAGAGTCCTATGGGAAAGTTAAAGAGTTACGAAAAGGCCTTTACTGTGGTAGGGTTGTTTTGTTTTCTGCTCTTCCTGCCACCCTTGTTATGGTAGGGAAAATTTTGTTGTGAAATTACCATTGATATGAGAGGAAACTTAGCACAATTGGTGGCAATAGGATTGGGTAAAATATTGTTTTTCCTGTGTTGTATCTTGCTTGCATTACTAATAGTTGCCAGGGAAACCAGCAGATTTCCAAACTCTTCTGCTAGAAATGTGGCTATGGTTATAAACAAGGTCGTTTAAAACTGCCTGCAGATATGCAAGAGCTAGAGGGGACCCTGATGTGGGTTCTCATCCCAGTCCCAGTGTCCTTCTGCATGCTCAATTGTAATTAGATATGAAATGTTTGTCCTGGCTGTTGTTGTTGTTTTGCTTTTGTTACAGTAAACAAGGAACCATTTTTTTCTGATTTAACTTGAGAGGAACTGTCATACACCAAGTATAAAGTTTGCCACTCTAGCTCCATAGGCTTCTACTATACTCTGGGGTCTGTCTGTCTGCTCTGCTTTCTCTGGGAACACTGGATACCATTCAGGAGTTTTGCTTAGCTTTAAATATGATAGCAAAACAAATCATAGCTCTCTTTGTACATAAGATGTAGCCATTTTCCAAGAGGTTAAGCTAGGCTATTTGTTTGCCTTTCATCTACAAGGACAGTATTTCTTATATTTTACAAAGTGTCCTGTCTCCTACCCCCGTAAGGCACGACTGTGCACATCTATAATCAGCCTTTCAAGAAAAAATGCCAAAACTTGTACATAAATCTTTTTAAGGAACAGATGCTTATGAACTTTCTCTCGCATCGAATTTACAGGACTGGCATTTATTACCTTACTGATTTTAGCTCAAGCCAGTAAGGGAAATTGATTTAGGATGAAAATAGGTAATAATAGCTTGATTAGAATTGTTTTCAGCTTCAAAGGACCCTCACATGCTTCTGCATTAAATAATGATCATAAAATCAGTTTGTGTACCTGTGATTCCCATTTTGCCTCTTCTGAAGATGATGTCCTTTGGAAGGACACATTCTCCATGGAGTTTCATTGTTTTGAATCCCTCATCTTCCCTTATTTACTTGACTTTGTTAGTCCCATGCCCAAATATGTTCAGTCTATTAAAGCAACCAAAGACAATTGACAGTTATGAATTTTTCTTCCAGAAAATGCCACAGACCATACACAAATTTTTGGTCCTTAAAAAAGTTGCTTCTGCCTGTCCCCAGTCCTATGTATTTTGCCTCTTATGACTTGCTCTTGGTTTTGATTTGTCTTATTACTGCAAAAGACAAATCTGATGCTCAGAGAAGTAGCAATCACAAGCATATCCGTGACTGTGCTCATGCAGTTTAGATGTGACTGAACTTTGTGCAGATGTATCTAGCTACCTCACTGCTAGTTCTCCTGGGCATTAACAGTGCATCCTGGTGTTTGGGAAGCTGTGATGTCCATGTTGAACTCCATGCCCTTCAGCCTCTGAGGCAGCTTGTTTAAAAGGAGATCTGGTCTCTAGAAAAAAGATCGTGTTGACACAGTCCATGTGCAGCACTTGGACTTCTCAGCTTAGGGAGGTTAGAATAACTCCATCCAGGCATAAATAGGTTTTATTATTTAGAATAAAATGATTGCATTTGAAACGTGTGCATTCATCAGGATTTTTACCTGTATTTCTTTTGATGCCACTAATTAGTATTGTATCTCAGTGTTTCCCACTCAGGAATCATCTTCAGAAGCCAAATAAATTTTTTTTACCTGTTTATTACAGAATGGTGAAAAGTAGTTAGAGATAATTTTGATGTGACCAAGACAATAGGGAAGAGCTATATTTCTCTGGTTCCCAGGTGTTTGTATTCGACATTTGACCAGCAGTGAAGCAGTAGAAAGCTCTTCTGGAGAAAAATACTGGCAAAAGAAAAACTTTTCAGAAATATCAGAAAGAAAACTGCTATGTCACATAAAGTTCAAGTGGAGACTTGGTGGAGCATGATACTCCTTTGTCTGGATTTTTGATCATTTAATTTTCAGCTATTTAATATTTAAAGAAATCTGCACTGAAGCTTTTGCCATCATGTGCTTTGATTCCCAACTGCATGCTACTGTGAATGAAATGCATTTTTTTTTTCACATGCATTTGGTTGTGGAGGTAGATTACAGACTAAAAATTACTGATTGTGATTAGGTGATATTTAAATCTCAATATTGTTCTCATCAATCAGTTTTCTTTTCAGAATCAGATGTTCACATATGTAGTCATTTTCTTTTGTATTGTTATGCAGTGATTGTGTGATTATAAATGCCCCAAGAGTGAGGTGTTATGTTAGGGAAGCACAGTGTACTTTAAGGACTGACATTCTTTCCTCTACACAGTTTGATTTTTGAATGTCTCACAGTTTTCTTTCTCAGTAGTTATGGCTACATGAGAACTCCTGCAGTGGCGTAACAGATAAGATATGTGTTCATGTTAATTTATCACAAAATATAGATTACAGTTCTAAGCATAATCCTAATTATTAATGTGCAACAAATATACCTTGGCCTAGTTTTGGACATTTTCTTCTCAACAGAACTGTCAAAATGACAGATATTTGTCTAGAAAGCAGTTCTGAATGTCATTTTATTTGGTGAATAGCCATGACCAAATGGTTCCACCTAACATATTTTTTATTCACTGTTTGAAAAACAAAAACTTAAAGGGAAAACTTAATTGAAAGGGAAGCATGTTTTCAAAGTAAAAAGACATTTTGGACTGAGAAATCAATGTGTTACATTCTAATAGCATCTCGATTCAATTCATCTCTCAAAACACAGAGTGATTCTTCTGTTCTTTGCTCCTGTGGACAGGAGATTTTCTCTCTCCATTGATTAAATTGGGCATCTACCCTTCCCACCTACAGTACTGACAGTTTAGGCAATGCAAATACCTCTTTCTATTATGTTCTCACCTCCCTCCCCTGTCCTTGTAACTGTTAATTCATTTGCTCTTTAAAATATGTTATTTGGAGGAAGCAGATGAGAAAGGCAAGGTCTCAGAATGATTGCAAGGAAAAATGGGCCAGCACCAAGTTGGGCTCACCACTGACACGACGTAGGAAAGTAAATGAAGAGATGATAATGACAGGATTTATTCCTGTCATTCTTCAATGAAGAATGTTGGAAAACACAGCTACACAATTGTCAAATCCCCTTTTCAGAGTGATTTAAATCACCCACAAGGCAGTGTATTCCACACAGCACAGAGGGAAAACTCAGGGTTTCTCTCTGAGATTACCAAGTGAAGAAATGAAAAGGTGGTTTCATGTTTTTTGAGAGGGCCAGCATAGTCATGTCAGCATCGTGTTGTGTATGTGAACATAGTGTCTGCTTGTGGTTGCTTTCATTTTTTTTTAATCTAATTGACAAAGATAGGAAAATCTTAATAAAAGAAAACACTAATAGAAAACCAGGGCTTACAAACCTCAGGTTATTAAATATATACATATATATATTTTTAAAGTGTAGATGTTGCTAGCTTTAAATGGAATCTTTGGTCTAATTAGAAACCTGGGTCTAGAAAAAAGCATAGACTGAGGAGGTGGAAATCAGTATGATTCTCAAGCCACTTTATCACTTACAAGGATTGTCAGTAGTCAGTTTAAGTCTGGTTTATGTTAGAACAATAGCAATTTCAAACATAAGCTTAAATAAGAGATGTTTCTTAAATATATATTAGATAATATAATATCAATATTACTGATATTATGTGAACTGCAGTCTGATTTATATTCTAATTTTAATACTTTGAAACCAATTGTAAATGTGTATATGCAGAAGATATTCATTTCTCCAAAACAAAGAAGGATGAAAAAAACTAACCTACATAAATTGATGACCTGAACATGTAATTATCACATATAATTATTGCTATAGTCCATATTCTCCTTCATGGCAGTTTGATTTTGTCCTACACCTGATACCATATAAGTGTTAACTTTAGTTAGACTCCTAATGAGTTAAGAATCTTTCTGCTAGCAAAGATTTTCTTGAACTCTTATTTTTGAAATATATTGTGGCAGATATGTTCTGTCTGTATTTGACATGTGTTGTGCACATTTATCCTGAATAAATGACATGACAACAAGATGTATATTTAGGGTTGTGTATTTGCTAAACAAGTGGGGCAACAATACTCTCATCTAATTTTATATCTTTAGTAACAAGAAATTTCATAGTTTTAATCCACAGATCCCCAAATGAAAGTAAAATTGGAAGCAAATAACTTTTGTTTGTTTGTTTTAAATTAGCCACATAGCCACGGTCGAACAACCTGGTAATTTTGGCTGTGTCAAGAGGAGTTCATTTCTTGTGCTGCTAACATATCAGAATGCACTAAGATGAATTCTTCCATCTGTCTTCATGAGTGCTAACTGTATTATTTGCTTTATTTATTTTTTCCACTTTTGTCTGGCGATGTTGTATATCTGCAGAAATGTAATTTCAGAATTCCTTGCCCAGTTGGTGAGGCTGCCTGCTTATGAAGGACTGACAAGTCATATTTATACCCTAGCTGTGATATGCAGTATTCATTCAGACACTACAAAACAAAGTAAAAAACATAAAAACAGAAATGGCAATCCTCTAATTAGAAAATGATCATGTGTGACTTTAAATATAAAGCTGTGATCCCAACGATTTCATAGTCCTGCTTATACAAACTCAAGCACTTGGTCATCGAAAAGGACTTGTGTCCAGCTGTTCCCACCTGCACACATGGTGACTAATTAGCACATTGAGCCACCTGTGAACTGATGCATATTCCCCTCCATCAGGAATCAGTATTATCCACGTTTCTGTGGAGTTTTCATTATGAGGACCATATTGCGGTACAATATGTTGCAAATACAATATGACATATCAGATAACTCAGGAGTTTTCTACCTACCAGTTTTATTTTTGTCAGTTCTGTAATTCTTAGGCATGAGGGAAAGGCAAAGGGTTAGGGGCTTGAGGAATTTTACACGCTTATTTTAACCTGGGGACAGGCATAGTCATGTAATCATTTTCTTAGCCCCACATTTAATCAGCTGCTCAGATATATATTAATCATGACCATACATCAGAAATGTTGTAATTGCCATGTTCTTCCTTGGACATGCCCCGTTGGCCACGGTCACAGGCCTCTTGTCCTAGCACTGGAAAAACAGTTATTATTAACACTGAGATTAGTTTAAATTCTTGTGTATTTCAATTTCACATCTGATTTAATGCTGTCACCTGTCCTCTGACCTTTCATGACTACCAGATATGACAGTCATGATTCTTTTCAAGGAGTGCGGTTCCTTGTGTGGAAGGTTTCTCAGTTGGCTTCAACTTTCTCTTAAGGGCTGCTCAGCGTGCACTGCCAGAGGAGTCTCTGGGAACTGGTGAGAGGTATTTTACAGGGTCTCTTTTGCCTGGACCTTTTTAGAAACACCTCTTTACAGGTTTACATCAGTAAAGAGAGGAAATGAGGAAATTAGTGGAGTCTGATATATTATTGCTCCATACTTACATATTTTTTTTAAGAATGGTATTTAGTTAGTTTCAAGTAAGTATAGAGCATACACCTCTAGCATGCATCTCCTTGATAATGCAGTCTGTAGGGACTCATGCAGAAAAAGCCAAAACAGCAGAATAACCTGGACAATGTTCCTTCTTTGATTTATGCTTAATTTTCCCCTGAGCTTTAGAATAGTTTCAGTAACGGTATTGTTTCTCTTATTTCTTTGACTAGCTGGATTCAGATTAAAGAACTGTGTATTTCCAAGGAATCTACATAATAGATATAAATATGCTGAGAAATTCCTCTCAAGAATAGCTTTGGCCTCTCTCTGGCAATATACTAAAACAACATTGAAAATAAAACAGGAAAAAGAATTAGAGTTGCAAATGGCACAAACCCTATACTCCTATGGAGACCAGTACAGTTGTCTTTTTCTTTCACACAACCGGCCCAAATATGTGACCAAGACCCCCACTAAAGTGCCTAAAATATGACTATGGAAGTGGAATGGAGTATGTTAAGGAAAGGATCAGTTAAGGAGCTGCTAAGGAGGAGCTTCCTTTCTTTAAAGGGCTGAAAATAGTTTTGAGGTTCTTTCCTCTTCAAAGTTAGTACCAGAACTCAGCATACTCACAGGTTTAAGAACAAAACCAGCTGTGCATGTGTTCTAGAAAAAAGAAATCAGGATGGACTCGTCCATATGGAGATCCAAGCTTACAAATTCACATGCAACAATGGTGCATGAACTTTTCTGATCAGGACCAGATACATCTAGTCAAATTAAGTTGGTACCAAGTCTAAACTAAGAGGCTTTGATTCTTGCAAATATTTAGCTTTGGAACCATGACAAAACTTTTTGAGAAACTCTATCCGGATTTCAGGGCAGATACCAGTAGACAGCATTGCAATTACCAACTTGTGCATTTCCAGTTTTGAGAGTAATACAAGTAGAACAAGGTCCTTCAGCATATCACTATAAAACTCATCTGTCTTCCATGTGAAATTTATAGCACACATGAACATGTACTCTGCTTGAAGTCACAGACACATGGAACAAAGCTTTGCCAAACTCATGATTGAAAATAGCAACAAAAAAAGTAATCTTCTTTTCCCCAATACTCTTTTTTTTCTCCCCAGAAAATCCTGATTGAAAAAATAAAAGGAATTCCAGTAGTAAATGTATTATTCTTCCCTAGCTTTTTTTTTTTTTTTTTTTTTTTTCTTTTACTCGAAAAGGAAGAGTTAATGTGGGCTAAAGTTCTTGGATAATCACAGGAAACTAGAAATGCCTTCTACTGTGATATTTGACTGCAGTGGAAACTGCTCAAGGTTATTCATCCCTCTCACCATTGACCTCTACATTCAACTACATTCAGTGAACTTACAGCTAAAAGATGACAGCAGCAGGGAATTTGTCAAACTCAGCCAGAGACCATGGATTAGAAGAAACAACCTATGCAATGATTCTCTGAAAAAATAAATGTTCTGAAAAAATGGCATTCCCCTCACATAAAAAATCATCTCCCTAAGCATATTCAGACGTGCTTTGGAAACAAAGCATTGTTTGGATTTTGCTGTTGTCATTTAACTGATGAGCAAAAAGTGCTGGAAGCTTGCTTTTAGGCTTTTTTAAATCTTTTTTTTTTTTTTTTTTTTTTTTTGTCTTTTGCATATTCAACAGCAGTTGTTTATATTCCAGCAAAGTACATCTGCCTGTGATGGGGACTTTCAGAGCTGGCCAAGAGCATCTAATGTGTAGATATGTAGATCCTAGACTGATGAAGTCCAGTGATCCTTTTGGAAATGGAGGACAGGAAAAAGAAAGGATGACAGTTTTGTCCTCTCACCTGAAATCTTGTAGTGTTCTGCTACAGTGCAGACGCTACCTTTTTGCATTTACTCTCTAGTGTGGTTCATTTATATCTGAGGAAAACTGCCTTTCCTCATAATTATTTATGTCCATTGAACTTTTGTCCTCTTTACATAATTCAGGACAATATATTCTATTTTTGTAAACACCGTTCTGTAAGAAAAATGTGTGAAAATTCGAGTGTTTTGTTTTTACAAGAATCACAAAACAGCCCATAGTTTGTAGCAGCTCCTCATAGCAGTGATCAGCTTGTGAATACAAGCTTCAGTAAAATGGCTGAGATATTTTTGACTCATACGGTGAAAAGTTATACATACAGCCAATTTCTAAAAGCAAAGATAACTCATTTTCCTTACTAAGTTTGGCAGAAACAAAAGTCTGAAAGGAGAAATCTTTTAGTCAAAATATAGCCATCAGAGGTTTCTGTTTAATTAACATGTTTTTGTAAGGTGCTTCTGTGAAGCTTCAGCTAAATGTATTCTTATTCCCTATTTACCTTTCATTGTGTCTCCCTTTAAAAAAGCTTATGACAAATTCTGAAAATAGCAGAAACAATGCAGTGTGCACAAACTAAACAGAATAGTGGTCTATCATTCTTTCACTAATTTGCAAAATACTTGCAAATAACACATTTGGAAAAAAAATAATATTTATTTATGAAAGATTCAGTGAGTAAGGTACTAAATTAAAAATGAAAACTATTTTTAATAAATAGTTCTGTTCTCATTATTGGTTCTCTATATCAAACAGTCCTTCCCTAACTGATTTTTTAAAAGCATTTTCTTCCTTTGAAAGAAATGAAATCTACTTTACATATCCATCATGCTTATTTTATACATCTTTAATGGATCAGATTGTTTTCATTAAGATCTGCAATTATCTGTGACAGAAATGTTGACTGGATATAAATAAAGACCCTTGTTTGCTTGTTGCTCTTAATTATGTGCCTTTGATTTTCATGGCATGCATTTCAGAAAACTTAAAGAAATGTAATTACTGATGAATGTCTCCGGTAGGGTGTGATTATAGTTCAGTCTCTCTTACAGCTATACAAGTAAAAATTTAAATATAAATGATTTTCCTATTGCTATGCCGTGAACACTGGTACTAAATTTCTTAATAAATAGTAATAAATGTGTGTGTGAAGAAGTTAGTTTGTGTCTGAAGTATTTTGACACCAAAATTAATTACACACAGAGAGACCAAATGAGAAATAATATTGCTGCTCTAAAGGTCAAAAGGCAGAACTTCTAGTTTGGAGGAAAGTTTCATTTTCTTTCAATCTGATCAAATCCATACTGTCTTAAAAAATATTTATCAGTGGTGACATCTTTGTCATAGTTGAGTTGAGGTAATCTTTTTCTTTGTGTTCATTTTGGTAGAGCTAATCTTCATAAAGCCAAATATGCTTATGAGTAAGGCATCAAACAAATCCTGAAACCTGTACCTTCAGTTTTTGTTGCACGGACTGTACTCATATATGAATCACTATCAATGAAACCACAGGGATTTATCCTACTGGCTAGTTGTCCATAGAGAAATGAAGCTGAAGAAATTCTCCACTACAGCATTAGACAAGGCAGACGAGGCAGACTCCGTATTAATTCTGCTTGCTCTTTACTTTCAGGAAGTCGGTTCTGAGCCTTATGGATATGTTCAGGCAGGAGCACTGTGTGATCTCGAAGTAGCTGAAGGGCATCAGATGCCCTATTTCTGCCACTGAGATGTGCCTCAGCAGACAAGTAATAGATTATAAATTTCTGAAAGGATTTTTCAGTCATGCATTTTTACCATATCCATAAACCAACCACAAGATTTCAAAGAGCATGAAAATCCCTTGTACCAGAGGATTTTGTAGCATAGATAATACTGTAGAAACTCTCTGTACTGTCATTTTGACACAAATAATTGGGCATGGAGCTGCACATACACAAAACAAGAAAAAATTCTTTATCACATACTACCACACAGGATGTGTAATATAGTGTTACAATTGTAATAATCCATCACTGTCTTTCTGTATTGAAATTGAAAACAAAAATACTGTGTTTGGACTAAAAAAAAAAAAAAATGAACACCTGTGATACATTTTGGGGTTATATTGTTGCTGGTACATCTGCAAAACTGAACTCTTTTTCTGTTCCACTTCAGATTTATTGCTGGGTAAATCAAAAGTCAGTGTGCAAAGATGAGGATCTGCCATTTTGTAATTAAAGTGTTGTTTATTCTGAACAATTTGGGTGCATATTTATCATTCCCTGCAACATTACTTCATAGAAAATACAGCCGTTTCTTCTGGCTTGCTTTCTCTCCCTTTCTACCAAAGGGATAATTGCATTGCTTATGGCTTGCAAAAATTTGTGATTTATGTTTGTAAACTGTAATCTGCCCATTTGTGCGATGGAGACTGAGAGCTGTGGGCAGCATATGTAATATGCACGGATTAGGGATGTGTGCACATTCCCCCATTTCTAGTCTGCTTCTAGATGGGCTGTGGCCAGAAGAGAAAAAGGTATGAGCCATCAGCTGTGACATGCTTGAAAGGTGATCTCAATGGAAAAAAATTTGCTTATGGGCAAGGGCAATTGTAACAAACAGAGAAAGCAGATGTAATATTCTCTTTTAGGGTCAATGAGCAGAAAGGATGCTGTTGCTGTCAGTGTTGCTGATGTTATCACTGAACGGAGTTTCCACTTTACCCTAAGTGATCAGTGTGTTGATGTGTTGGAAGCTTGTGTCATACTTGTGTCATACTTGTGTCAAAGCTTACTGCTTTGGAGGGGATTGTTTCATGAAGGCGAGTTCATCTAAGAAATTATTAAAGAGTGCATTTCCCTTTTCTGTATATTAGCACCTTTTGCTTCAGCAACTGAAAAGAAAGCTGGAAATTTGACTTGCTTAATGAAGAAAAACAAATATTGATGTGCTTTGCATAGGGTCTTAAAAAAAAAAAAAAAAAAAAGTGTCTGGTAACCACTGAAGTTTCTCAAGAAAATGGGGTTATCTGAAACTGCAACCATACATTAATCAGATATGCCACATTTCTCATGTTTCTTTTCTTTTTATTTGTTTAACTTCTAAGGACATTTGCTGTAGTGTTGGACATTATTTACTCTTGCTGTTGAAAGAGTAATGCAGTATATTTCAATAGATAATTAATTAATTTTTAGCATTTTCTTCATTAGTTTTCTATGGCTTCATCCTGTGTTCCTGATATTTGCAAAGAGTATAGCATTATGAAATATATTTTTAATTAGTAATGCATCTTTTGAGGTGGGGATCAGATTGTTGGGAAGGGATCAGATTCCATCAGAATATGACTCTGAAAATCCGGTATCCACAGCAAGCCTGGGAGGACAGTTTGTATATTCGTTAAAGAGCAGTTTTAAATGTTCACTGAAGTGCCTGAGTCATGCCACAGAGCAATACATCTCTTCTTCCACACTTGTAATACCTCAGATGTTTTGGTAAACAGGCACATAAATTTGATTTGTTTATTTTTTGATCTTCTGAAAGGTAAACAGTGTTCCTACCAGGGAATGTCAAACATACTTATGCCATTAAAAATATTTTCTTCCAAGCAAATAAACAACTCTTTAACACCTAAACCGGATAATTTTATTTTTCAATTGACTCTGTTGTAAACCTGGAAGACTTCTTTGAAACGCTAATGCAGATAAGTTGTTAATTCTCACTGAAAACAGACTTTAAAGATCAACTAGTGTCTCACATGTCTGAAATTAGTTGTTGTTGTTGTTGTTGTTGTTGTTGTTTTCTCTAAAATAGCACTGAATAACACCATCATTGCCTTGTTAGGATTAAAGTATGCATTTGCCTGAGACTTTGTATGCTAGAATAGCTGAACTTGTTTATTCAGGATATATGGTATTTGTTGACTGCAAGCTCTCCAGTTGTTTGTGCATTAGTCTTCCATGTCACAGATGAGAATACCGTACTGCAAAAGCTTATTATTTCCCTTCATTGAATCATTATTGAAGTGGTGCATCACAACAATGAGAGAACTTGTAGATAGAATATAATGCATTGCCATGTTAAAGCGTTTGGGATACTGAATAGCACAACCTCTGCAAAAATTTCCTTGGTCTGAGCAGGATGATAGCAGCAAAGCAGAACAGGCTGATTTAGCCGCTGATGCAAAGCAAACTTTGCAGCCCCTTACTGAGTTTCCAGGACTTATTTGCAAATCAGGCTGTGTCTCTTCTACAAAAGTTTATCCTGGAACCTGTGCTTGATTTCTGTGTTGTCTTTGTTGTTGTTGTTGTTTTTTAATCACATCTAAAGGTTGTTTATGAACATGTTTTCCTATGGGAGCCAAAAAGGGAAACAAGTCTGATCTGCTGGCTGAGAAAAGGCATCAGCTATGAAAGAGATCTGCCTTTACCAGGTACTGAATATCACCCTGATGACAAAGAAAAGGTGCATTTGAAATATGACTCTAGGTCTCTAGATAGTGTTGGTGAAAGAATGCAATATGTCACTGAACCATCTGTGGTTTAATGTATCAAAAATGCATGAAGAATTAACATTCAGAGGATGGACGTTTCTGATGTAGAGGCAGAGGTTCAGAAATCACTAGAATGCTGCTTCTGAATTGTAAAGAAGTCACTCACTCAAAGAAGAAATGTGAAATATTTGCAGAGATGAATTAGCAACAGGTGGACACTGGAAGGGTGGAGCAGCTGAGTGGGCTGGTTTGGGTACCTCCATTAACACAGAAAAAGATGGAGAAACCTGGGAGTTCTGTGGGTATGTGAGGAATGGTTTGAAACTGTCCTGAAGAGACCTTGGTTTCTATTCTAGATTTCAGTCTTGTGCCTTTAATAATTTTGCTCTCATCTCACTACCCATTCTATCCTCTTGCTTGGGAATTTACAGGCTCTTGTTAAACATGGTTTCTTTTCCGGCATTTGATGTAATTATCAGAGGAATGGAGTTAAGGCTCTCTGTCTTGGCTTGTTCTTATGATTTACATCTCATGTATTCATTGCAGTCTCTCCAATGTGTAAGTGGAGAGTGTGGGAAACTTTTTTGTGTGTGTGAAGGAGTTTTATCACTCTTTTAAAAAGCCAGCTTAGAGACGGTGGTCTACTGAAACACCAGCTCCCTGTCCTGAACGATTTGTCTTTTAATATACAACATTGTGCCAAGAGTACAAAGAATGAATTCTTACTGATTCAGATAGGACCCTGTTTCAAAGCAGTCTTTGAAATGTTCCAGTGTCTGTTGTCATAAAGGATGTTCTGCCAGTGTAGTAATAATCAGTCCCGAGGGAAGCCCCAGAGGAGGGACATCTGAATTACAATGCTGAGCAGGGACAGAGGAGGAGGGAGTGTAGGTAGCCCACCTCCCAGGAGGTGCTTGCTGGAGATGGTTTAACATTCCAGCTTGGGAACTAGAGACAATTTTTTCCAGCTGGCTTTGTTAAAGCACACTGAAGCTTTCCTCCACAGCTCCAGTTTCATGCTCCCACTGTTTCAACTGCACATTGGGGGGGGGAAAAAAAACAAAAACATAGTAAAGCTTGATTTATTGTGTTGGTCCAAATTTTCAGCTTCTCAGAATTGCACAGGACTCAACTGATCTGCAGGGAGGGAGGGAAATGTTTGCTTGTGGTCCTGGAATCCATAAGATTTTGAGTCTTTCTAGATTAATATAGAAGCAAATAAAAAAATAATCACTAGAGATCGCCTCAAATGCCAGTCAAAATAATCACTTTTCAGAATATTACATGATTATTAATGTGAGCGTTTCTTTTTCTTTCTTTTTTTTTTTTCTTTTCTTTTTTCTTTTTTTTTTTTTTTTTTTTTCAAATGTGCTTTATCTTCTCCTCTCCCCCTAATAATTTATCGGTCCTTAAAGTATTTTTCCATAGAAAACCCAGAGAATTAGCCAATTTATTCTTATAAACATAATGTCAAATTACCACTTTTCTTTTACATTGTACCTGATGAAATAAAAGTGTATAGCTGAATGTATTACTATCTATGCAGACTACATTTTCAGCAAAGTTTCTTCCCTTGCTTATGTTAGAGATCACAGTGCTTATGTTTGGTAAAGTCTCACAGGAACACAAACAGAATCTGTGGTGTGTTTAATTATTAAATACATAGTAGAGCTGCCAGAAAAGTTGGAGAGTGAATTGAGTGTTTTTGTTTTGTTTTGTTTTTATTCTAATGTCATTTTGGTCCTCACTAAACCTGTAACCATTCAGCACAGTAGCAGAAGCTTATCACACCATTGCACAGGCTCCCCATGCATGCTGTTAAGGAACAAACGAGTTGCAGAGGGAACTTAATGGGACAGTGCCCTAATATAAAAAACAAGCAAATAAACAAAAAGACATATCTGAGGACACACACACACACACACACACACAAAAAGTCATTTTGAAGAAATGAAACTAAAACAAACCAAAAAGCACACCCCTGAAAACAAGATGTATCTGCAGTTATAGGAAGATGTATTAGCCAGCTTCACTCATCCATAGAATTGAATGCACTTCCATTTTACTTTTTCTCATTCTCTCTCTCTTCTCCTCAGTGGGATATTTGCAGTCAACACAGTTTGTTTGGAGTCAGGGGTTTTTGTAAGATAAGTTTATTTCACTGTTCCAACAGAATTTCTTCAGAGCATGATTTAGGAAACAAACAAACAACAACAACAAAAATTTGGAAGCTACCCAAAAGAACAGGTAGGAATGATGATTACAGGAAAGTTTAAAAGCTAGTTTATGTAGGAAGATCTTAACAAGCATGGTGAGATTATGAGTAAAATTAAAAAGTGACCATTTTGTCTCACATTCTTCAATGCACTGAATAATGCCTTTTCTGAAGCTATTAGACACTTAACCAGAACACACAAATGGGCAGCACAAGAGAACTTTTGCATTGTTCCAAAACTTTAATGGTTTAAAGAAGCTTGATCTGCAGGTGTACCAGTGTTATAGAATTGCGTAACCATTCTCATTGTACCTGTTGTAGAAGGGCTTGCCAAATGGTGATACAAGTGGATGTTTTTGAGTTAGTGCCTTAAAAGATTTGTGTGTGTGTTCTGATAACGCTGATCACAGTGAGCTGTTCTTCATCAAGTAAAGTGTTACCTGCATGGTAAGCTTCCATTATGAGGAATGAAAATATCCATATATGATTTTAAAAGCCACGTGTATACCTCTATAGGTACTAAAAAGGAATGTTTCAAATGTCTATTATCTTATTTTAAATAACTATGCCACAGTTCATTCAGAAGTATGATTTGTGATTTTCAGGAAAATTGAATTCTTTGTTGGGTGTTTTAAATAGCAGTAACTAACAAAATCAGGATAGAAAGACTAAACGGTACACAGTCAATAAAGAATGGTGACTTCAGATACAATCTCAGAACTGTAAAGTTGTTGTGAGCATACTTAGAAGTTTTATGGCTCAGGATAATTATTTTTTGACACACTGCATACTTGACGCTGTATGACAGACACAGGTTTCGTAGAATTTTACCCTTCACTAGAATATTTCAGTTTCTAATCTCTGCTGTTATATCTCTAAGTGGCCTAAAAATAATTACTATTTCACAGAAGCTAAGTATATTTGTAATGACATAGCACCATAAAATAGTTTAGAATAACTATTAATAATGATCATTTTTTAATCAAAACCGTGCTCCTTTTGAAATGTCATTTTGTGTGTGCATGCATTTTGTATGTTGTATGCGTGGCTACACCTGACATATTAATGAAGTTTCAGTACTATACTCAACTTGCTAAATAAAGACAGAAGGCCAAGCTACTCACACATTCAGTTGTAATCAGAGTGGGTATTGATATACTTCCTGTGAATGAGTATCAGTGGGCCTCCTCTGATCCAGGACAGCTGCCCAATTTCTAACGATGTAATTGGAATGTGGCATAGAAAAGAGTATGTGCAAGAATATCTACCTGAAGAAAGCTGAAGTAAAGCCACACTATTCTCAAAAGGAAGAAACTGTAAAAACGTTCAGGCAAAGTCATGATGTTTTTGGCAGCACCTAGCTTATATTTGTATTCTGCTGCTCAGTCACAGGTTCCTGAGATAACGGTATGAGTGACTATGGAAAGGGACCTGCTGTGACACTAATGTCTAAGTTACTGTCCAGGTCCTGCATAATGGGCAAAGTTCACACATTTGTCAGAAGCCATTTTATAGTACATCAAGCGCTGTCATCTTTCAATGATGTAAACTCAGTAAGCTGTAGCATTAAATTACCATTTAGTAGTAGCACATGATCAACAGCCATATCTGAATTATATCACTGAGTTATCGTACCTGATGACACTGCTGGTGATAACTTCAGACTCAAAACTCTGCTTTGCTACACGTGTTGCCAGAGTTTGATTTATCTTAACCTTCCTGCATTGTAAGCTGAGACAAAACTCTAATTTCACTTTGAAAGCCCAAATTTATGCCCCTCTTCTTTTGCTGTAGAAATAATGCAGTCAGCAGGGCTAGCTGGAACTGGCACTAGGCTTTTTGATAGCATCACAGTTAAGGTCATCAGAAGCCGTGCGTGATCTGCATCACTCTGTTTGCCACCAACTCAGAGTATGCACATAGGTACTGCTGGAGCAGTTACTTGCTAAGCTTCTGAAACTTATTTCTGTGGTTGATCGCTTAGTCTAGAGTGAATTCAATGTAGAATAATTTCAAGGTAAAACACGATTTTACCTTCACAGTAATAAGCATATTAAGGAAATAAAAATTTTCAGGGTCTATTATACTGTGTGTTGAACCTGACACGTTATGTTTTCTCTGAGGATATAAAGTTAAGATTTGAGCTGTTTAGGAATATAAGGCTACAAACAAACAAAAAACATAAATTATTGTCCCCCATCATCGCAATCATTCTACAGACAATGTTAAATCCAGGAAGAGAATATTCCCTCTGTAACTCCACCCTGACTACTTCCCTTTCACATGCATGTTTACTTTCTAAATGGAGAGAACAATTTTAACACATAGTTAAGAGGAAGCACTGAAGCTTTTGAGATGCTGAAATCAGTAAAAAAAACAATTTAAGTCCTGTTAAGGCTGTCCTGTTAACAACCTTAACAGCCTTGTCCTGTTGTTGCTATGTGGCTCTCAGCAGTTTGAGTTTGCCAACTTCTTTACAGAGGAAAACAATTTATATAAATTAATAAAAAATCAAGTGGTATTTGATCTTTTCCATGGCAAGCTATCAAAAAAGTTTTTAATATAGACCTAAATTTTCAAAATCTGGTGCTGGTGGAGAAGCTTAGCCCTTTAACTAGGGCAAATTACTATTATGTCATAAGTCCTTAGCAGCATCTTTTATGTTGATTACAATGCAAAACAGTTGTGTGATGAAAATGTCAGATTTCCTTTTAAAACTGGGCTGGATTTTTATGTCAGTAATAGCTAAGCAATAGATGAAGTGGAATTACTTTTAAAGCCTCTTTTCTGTGCTTGAATTTTGAGGTGTCTTAATACCTTATCTTACCTCCTCCTCATCTTGTAAAGGAATTCCAAGGGCACACAAATCCTTGTTGCTGTAGCATCAGATTGCTCCAAGGTGCAGCTCTCATTATATTTTGGCAGACAGGTCAACACTGAATTTCAGAGGCTTCTTTCCTCCCTGTTGAGCCCAGGGTGACTTGCATTGCCACCTGTCTTAGCCTGGTCCGCTCCCTTCATTGCCTGAGGCTCTGAAATTTGTCCTCAGGCCCTTCTTCCTGAACGTAGCTCTTGCCTCTTGTCTTTCATTACTGTTTAGGTAGTAAACTCGTGGGACATGGGCTTTCTCATTCCACATATATGTACAGCCAGAGACAATTTTATGGAACAGAAATCAGGAAAAAGACCGGAGGCACCTCCTGGACTATGAGGTTGCGTATGGAGAATTTGTGGTGTGTTTGGGAGGAAGAAGCAGCAGCCCAGGCTTTATCCCAGCAACCCTCTGTGGCTAAATTGATTTTGGGTACTGCAACGAAATTGGACTTATGCTGGTTTACTTTACATTGTATTGCAATAGTTTATATAGGTGTAAACTGATTGACCATTTCAACAGCCAATATCACAGCTGAGAGAGCAGGAGGCTCTTTAACAGCTCTAGCTTGATTCCTTGCTGTTGCCTCCATGTAGGCTCATACCTGGGAGACCTTTTATGTGAATTATGGGATTACTCAGGTGTCCACATGTTCACAAAGGCTTTTCAATTGATTTTCTTTTCTTTTTCTGATAATGTAATTTTACATTTCCTTTCTTTTATACTGTTTGAAGCAAACCTGGAGTTTCTGACAGAAAATTACAGCCCCGGTCCCACAAATACTGACTTTTCTATTATTCATTGATTGTCCCTGGTGACACACTGCAGGGATGCCAGGAGACTGTGATTTCTGAATTTGGAGTTCTGCCTGCGGACAGAGGACTGAGCCTCAGCTACTGAGAATGCCAGGCAGCTCTCAGATGAAAAGGGTTCTCTGACCTGCTGTGAATAGCAAATATATTGTCTGGAGCTAGCCCGTGTTAGAGATAGGCTCTTTTAGCCTATGTGCAAGGCAGAAAGGTAGATAACGTCAGATAAAACTGGCAAATAATGCAAGGGGAAAAAAAAAAAAAAAGTAAAAATACAGTGTCAGCATTAGGAGTGGTTGATTAGAGCAGTTTCTAAGGAACTGAGAATTGAGGGTGTGAATCCTCTGTCAGCGGTAGTAATTAAATATCAGGTATCTACATTCCAGACGAATGCTACCATAAAACACGGACATACAGCATCTGTCATGTTTAGCTAGGTTTAGAAAAAAAACATACCTGCTTTTCAGTTCTCTAAAGAAGGTACTGGGTACTACATACCTAACTGGATTTTAAGCAGGGAATGTAGGATGAAGGATTCATTACTCAGTAAAATAATGTAAATCGCATAAACATCGTCACTTGAAATTTACTACTCTTCCATCACTAGCGTTTCCTCTCTCAAAACCATCCCCAGGCCTGATTCATGTGTTTCAGTTAATGTTGTTGTTGGCTTTATTTTTTTTTTTAAGTGAAAGAGCAAAAATAACTGCAGACTGATTACAGTTCACAAGAATAAAATACATTTTAAATTGTACATGTTTCAAGTAGCTGCAATACCTCTTGTAATATGTTTTTAGTAATGAAAGAAACAACCCTAATCACTAAAATAAACTCATCAATGTCCTCACAATGAATGTGGGCCACCATTCTCAGCATGTAGGTGGTAAAAATCTGTCCTTCAATCTGGAAGCTGTAGGAATATATTTCCTCTCTCCATATGAATTCCCTTTCTGTTTTGTGCCTGTCCAGAGTGTGGACAATTTCTTTTAACAAGGACTGAGGAACAGACTGTCTCATTTACAGTCTCGACAAGCCATAGGATTCATGACATTGCCTATTGTGGCATACTTGGCACTCTAAAGGAAATTGCTATCTAGGTGGTAGTTCAGTAGCCAACTCCTCTCCTTTTGCTGGGGTTTTCATTACGAAATCTTCTAGAAGATTATATACATGACTTTAAATTTCCTTGATACCTAAAGCAGAAATACGAAGAGCCAAATAAGGCCTTTGTAAAGAGCAGAGAATTGGCAGCCACAGAGTCAACATGAAATTTGGTGAATGATAGAAAGGACTCAAAAACGGAATAATTGACAATACTTAGTTGAGGAAAATAAATTGTGAAGACCTCCTCAGCTTGTTTTCAGTGGGTGCTCTGGGAGGTTTATTCTGTAGGAAAAAAAACAACAACAACAACAACAAAAAACCAACAACAACAACAAAAAAACGTGGCTATGATGGCAAAAATTGTATATAAAAGGCAAAGTAAATGAACAGTATGAGGAAAACATTTCAGAATTTTTGTTCTATACACCAGAGAGGGATGTCTGTATCCCTACAAATATATGACAACATAGAAGTAATGAGGAAAGTTGTGTTTGTAGGGGGAGAGTGATTAAAAGGAAAGGCTTGAAAAAAGTTTTCATTGGTCAGAAAACATCTGAAAGTTAAATAAGCAATTACTGATATCCTAAGCAAGTTCTTCTCTACCACTGAATCATGCATAGATATTGCAATGAAATGAACAGGATTTTTTAAATGAATACCCATGCCAAGAAATGGTGAGATTAAAGTAGATATTTCTCATTGTTTGCGGAAAAAAAAAAAAAAAAAAAAAAAAAAAAAAGTTTCTGCATAATTACTTCTGCCAAAATGTCATTCCTTTAGAGTTCTTCCGGAGGGTTGCTTTTCAAAGTTTGTTTTATTGCAGTCTTTAAAGATAATACAAGGCTGTTTCTCTGCTGCTTCAAGTGAAAAGGAATTTAAACTGATTCCTGTTTTTCTTTTTACCTGACCAGGCTGTGCCTTTGGGTTTTTTCAATGTTTATATATTGCTTTATGTAATAGTTTTCATTTCAGCAGAATGCATATTCCAGAAGGTCACCGGAAAGTTGGGACATACCAGTTAGAAAATATTGCAACGATTTTCACAGCCTCAATCTGAATCTCTATTTAAAACAAACAGTCTTTATGTGAATCTTCGAATACAAGCTGTGCTTCTAAAATTTGTCTTAGCAGGTTACTTTTTGCTTTCTGCCTTCTTATCCTGTACCCAGCAGTAACAAATAATGGTTTTCCAGGATCCTATTACATTGCACAGGGCAACTTGGAGGAAATGGATACAGGTTGGTAAACTGCATATTTGGATTAACCTTTCCAGATATATTTTTTGGGAGGAACTCTGAGTCTCCTTTAATTTGCACTGCAATCGATTCTGCATAACTAGGTATGTTTTGTTGAAACCTAGACCTGTCTCAAGCTTGTCTCATGCAGTTGTTCACATGAGAATATTCATAAACCATATTAAGGTAAAACAAACAACCAAAAACAGGTTTTCTTCTCCCTCTATCCTCAGTATTTTAGGCAACGTAGAAGGAGCCTTTGTAGGATTTGACATTTGTAGAGGATACAGCTGCTTTCTTTCAAGAATGGCCAGTGGAACAGAAGAGAGTTTTGTTACTTCCCTGCAGCCTGGTGATTAGAGCATTCTCTGAAAATTGGAAGTCTTGTACAGCTACCTAATTGGATTAAACCTTCATGTTTCCTTTTAAGAGACATCCCTGATGTTTAGAAGGTCCTTCTGAATTCACTGAGTGAAGGAGCATGCAACTCCAGCACTTCGGTGAGCAGAGGAAAGTTTCCAGATTCTGGTCCTTAATTCCTAGGGTTTTCTTTGGTATTGTATTGTTAATGAGCAGTTAAATAGAAACATGTAAAAATAAAAACAAAACTAATACCCTTGCATCCTTCAGAATAAAAAACAACAGAACTCAACACTGATTCCCACATGCTTGTTCTACAGAATCTTATTCTCTTAACCCCATGGAAATCCTCAGTCCTTTTCTTGCTTTACTGTAGATTCAGCTACAATTTGAGCTCAACTTTCTGGTCACCAGAAAGACCACAGGAACAGGATAAGAATGTATTGTAGACGTAACTCAGTGGTAAATAATTGCCTGTTATTTTCAAGGAAGAAGCAAGGTCAGAATTATAGCTTAAGAGAGTGTGTCCACAGCACCTTTCTGCTTAGTTGTCAACTCTTCAAGGAGATTTAAGGCAAATGTCAACCTATGGTCTTCAGGTTTATGTAATGTTTTGTGGGGATGGTTTCTGAGCTAAAAAGTGTTGATCCATATTTTCCTATCCTCATTATTTGAGTAGATATTTGTGTATGTGGCGTGGGATCAATTTTTTTTTCCAGTTTTCACACACAATATAATCTGAGTGCGAAAAAGAGAGAGAAAGGGAGGGAAGAGGAAAAGAAGAAGGCAGGCAGGCAGGAATTCCTATGTTGTCAGTGCAGACCAGAGGAACTACATAGCCCTTTTTTATCCTATCAATTTATCTCAAAGGTAGATGGAGCTGGAAATTTTCTTTGATCTCTACATGTTTCTGATATCCTGAGCATGTGCTTTCTCTGCAGAGCACTGTTCACCGTGCGGGAAATTTTAAGGTGTAATTTGTTTTCAAGCTACCACCAATTTTACTCAGTGGAAGAGAACACTTTTTGTCAATTTTATCTGGTGATGGCTGCAGGGATATATACTTTTTTAAAAAAACTTTTTTTATTTTTTATTTTTTATTTTACCTGCAACAAAAAGGCCACAGTAACTCTCTTAGATCCTGCCTATGTGCATTTTCTGTGAATTAAACAAAATAAAATAAATAAAACAGTGCCAATTCTGAAAAGTTATGCCTATTACTTTTCTGGAGTAGTTGAAAGTTAATTTAGAGGGGAATCAAAAGTTGGTGGAGTTCACTTCTCTCTTCATTTTTAGCCTAACTTTGCAGTTATTGGAGACTATGAACTTTCTATACGCTCTTGGGAAAATGTTAGTAACTTACAGTCTGCTATCACGTTTGAAAGCTCTGACAAATGAATCCATACTTGTAACCACTAGCTAGTTTCCATGATACCTAACCTCGCTCTTTTGCCCAGTCTGTATTACATCTGAAATTGTTTCAGTTCTCAGGTATGGATCCTGTCTGTTTAGTTCAAACAGTAATGGCTCATGCATTAGTTCCGACCACTGCCAACAAGGATCACTTGTGACAGTGCCTGATACTGCTTTCAATTACACTGCTGAGGTGCTGGAGACAGCATGACTGAACTTCAGGGCTGGTGACGTATGGTGAGCAAGAACTCCCCTACAGTGCAGCTTGATGCCAAATTTTTGTTCATATTACTGTTTGCCTGCAGAAGCACAATGGCATTGGATAATCCAACTAATGCACCAGTGGTGAAAGTAAGGAAGTCCTCATAGTGGCACTTGCTTGCTGGGCTGATGGCTCTTGACATGTCTTGCTGCTTCTATCTGTCCTATACATCTTTGCACACAGTGATGTGTCCAAGTTGAAGACCAGATGGCCTAGGATAATTCAAATAAAGGCCTAGCCTTCCACAAAGACTTGGATTCATCCCAGGCCATACACAGCAGGAGTAGGAGTGTTGGCTACAGGTTTTTATGATCATCCTGAACTTTGGGACATAATGGAGATGTGGACAGGGTTTTCATACCACTTTTTGGAAAAGCAAGCTTTTGACACGTGCTGGTAGAGCTGTCTGCAGAAAGTTGATCTACCAAGTGTCCATATTGGCTAGTTATTACTTTTAACTAATAGGAGCATTGATCTGGAGAGATTTGCTTCTGGACTGTGGACAACAGCATATCATTTCCTGTTCTCTTTTGACTGCTTCTTTCAAAAATTCCACTCCTTTGTCCCTGGGTTATTTGTAGCATTGGGTATGGCACAGATGTAAGTTATCTATAGCACAGAGGACAATCCGTATTGCTGGTGCTTTGTGCAGGAGTTTAAGCATGTACTAGCACAGCTCCAGGCTTGGATGCAGCCAAAGCATACAGCTGAGGGATCTGTTTGCAAAGAGCCTGTTTAGCAGTATATGCACTCGTTGTCAGATTCTGTCCAGACCATTACTTTGGTCTACTTGTTTTGGTAGCTGAAGTTAGATACCTTTAAAGGCAGCAAGAACAGGAATATGTAGGGCTTAGGTCCTTGCTTGATTCTCCAAATCATACAGTCATTTGGGGCTGAAGTAATTCCATCTTGTGATATAGCTGATTACTTCTTTACAGAACAGGAAATATTTAGATTAATGGAAGGCTCAGACTAAAGCCCAAGCCATGTTCCTGAACAGACATGAGTGTGCTAGTTCAGCATTTAATCCACAGGAAGTACATGGTAAGTACATTAGCACACTTACACGGGTCTGTTTTTACTGAACTATTGCAAATCCATAACCCAGCTCCCATGTAGAATGAGAACAAGGATAAAAGATACCAATAGAAATTCAAAGTGTCTGTTGCTTCTCCTTATTTCCCTGTTTTATGATAGGTAATGCAATTTAGTGAAGTTCTGGGTGCTTATCTAAAAGACTCTAACTTTTAATTTTCTTCTCTCTGACACAGTGCTCTTTGCAAGGAGGTTATGCAGAAGTGAAACCATAGTGCGACTAAAATCAGGGCAATAAGATCTGTGTGCTGGCATCTGAGAGCAAAATTTGACCTTCTGAATTTTGAAGAAGCTGCAAAGAGCCTAGATGTTGCAGTGCATGTGTCAGGCAGTAGTGTAAAGGCTTGTCATATTTTGGCCCGGAGCCTTCAGACATGATTTGCAGCATCCTTGCAAAGAGCAAACCTAGGTAGCTGAGTGATGAGCATGGAATAGACAGAGATTTCAGATATCCACATACAAATTATTATTATTTTTTCTCTTCAGGAACTACCAACATATCACATCCACAATGCCCCAATGCTCCCAGCCAGTTGGCTCTTAGCAAGAATAGAACTAATTTCTTAATCCTTACTACCACCTCCTGCCAACACACGATGGAAATAGCAGATATATCTGTTTCAAAAAGCATTTGTCTGCTTTCATAGCCAGGCATAGTGCTTCAGAAGTGACAGCTGGTGTAGGAAAAAGAACTTTTTATACATGCATATATATAGCAAAGTATCTTTATATATGAATATATACATAGATATATATGTACATATATGCATATAGCAAATGTGCTCACGTTTGTGTATAAAAAGGAAGGCACCAAGGGAACTGATGAGATGCCATTTTTTCAGTTCAATTTTATATCTTAATGCTTTAGTAGGGACAATGTGATTATCCCTAGTGAGCAGCAGAGTAGAACTTCTCTTGTGATGATTTCTAAGGTTGACAAAGTATACTTTGATTCTTAAGTTGACATCAAATAAATACTTAAATATGAAAAAAAAAAGATCATCTGTCTTAATTCTCCTCTTCATAAAAAAATAACAGTCCTGCACTCACCATTTACTGAGAGTGACTCAGTAAATTCTCAGTAATGACATCTATAGTGAAGAGAAGTACCAAGAGAATCCTAAGGGAGGCAGCTGAGTTTTAAGTTGTCTAAGAACTGCATCACCTCAAAGAGAAAAGTGACTTGCAATCCTTCTTAAAGAAAAAATGTCACCATGTTGACACCAGTGTAGCAGAGTTAACAGATGCTACATGCCATAGCCTGAGTTCTGTGCAGATGAAAACTGGAATAAAAAGCATTGTAAGAATATGTTTTTTTTTTTTTTTTTTTTTTTCAGGGAAAAAAAATAAAATGCTAAACCTTTCTTAAATGCATGTTATACAACTCCCCCTCTTTTGTGCTGGATAGATGTCAGAATTCTCAAGCTAAAAATGTGGTTAATCTGCAAGAGAATAAGCATACCCATGGATGCCAAGAGAGGGTTTGAAACACATTTATTCATTCCCAGTTTAGCACCTACTACTCATAGCATAAAATTCAATGAATTATAAAGAAAGATACACAAGAACCCCCCCCCCCCCCCCATCATTTTAATAGCACATACCACCATTCTTATGTTAATGAAATGTTTGTACAGCTGCTACAGTGGACACAGGAAGATTAAAATCTGCTGTCGCTCCACTTATAAAACCTAAGGGAGATCAACACATCTGGTCTAGGGGGAAAATAAGTCTGTCAGAGCAATTATTTCACGTCACAGCATGGAGCAAGGGTAGGAAGGAGAAAAGGAAGTTTTTTAACCTTTAAGGTAGCCATATGTCTGTTACTTTATCATACCTGCTAATTCTTTACTTCATTTAATGATTAGTAACTCCTACACTCACATGTCATCTTTAGTCTCCCAATCACTTTTCTTCTTGATCACTCTTTTACTGGGTTAGTTACTGTCACCTACTGGAAACTGAAACTGATGTGTATTTCCAAGGTCATGCTCAACGGTGAGGCGTGATCCAACAGAAATTGGGTCTGTTTACCTGGATTAATTGGTGTTCCCTAGATATCAAAAGAACACATTTCAGAACAAAATGGCTGGATGGGATGAGCAGACAGATTCCAATGGCGATGCTGAGGAAGTGTAACTTTGCCCTCAGTGGGATTAGTGAAGCCAATGGACTTGTTTTAGCTCACAGCTCTTCCATGTAGCAATGACATTTCCCTTAGAGTTTTAGTCAGTTAACCCAAGAAATATTATGAAAACCAGTAATGCTTTGCCTGCCATTCTGTTACCTTCAGAGGGCAATAATATATACATGAGACATGGTGCTTGGTTGGGTATGAGAAGATAACTGCAGACAGAGAAAGAAAAGGTGTTTTTCAAAACAGTTAGAACTATTTTAATCCATTTTGTTACAGTGGCATTGCCTCTAATCCTTTCCTGATATTTTATTGATAGGCTTTTCTCAGTGTACATCATAGTAGGATTCATCAGACTTGACACTTTATCCTCACAGTGCACTTGGGATGCTCAGAAGTCTTCTGTTTCCCATTTTACATTTACATTTATTTCTCATTTCCTGACATTGAGAGAAGAGAGAATGTAAGGCAAATTGTTTGAACTTAACTTTCTGCAGTTAGGCAAGAAATGTTCATCCTGCTAAAATCAGGCCAAGGATTTTGGTCTCTAAATATAGATTTTTAATTCTAATATTAGATCCTTATGGGAAAGATTGACCTTTGTGATTGACCAGTACTGTCCGAGAGGCCTACAGTAAATCTCAGACATATTTTTGATCTCCTAAATATTAATTGCTTAAAATTTGCTTTTCCAAGATTTTCCCTGCAAATCAATCTCTGAACACATTTTAAATGTGAGACATAAATCGACTAAAAAGTCTTTTTTTTTTTTTTTTTTTTTTTTTTTTTCCCCAGAAGCTGAAACAGAAATAAGACATAACAACCTCTGTTCAGTTGGAGTGAAAAATATTAACTGCTTGTTTGGGGATTTTCTTCTAAGACAAACAAACAAAGTTCTCTCCAAACATGAGATTTTTCAACTCAGCAAAAAACATTTGATTCCTTTTTTTTTGCTTGTATCTCTTTTTTTTTTTTTTCTTTTTTTTTTTTTAAAAAAAAGTCTGCTTGTGATTCCAGATGAACTGGTTTTGGTTTAAAAAAAAGTTTGAATGTTTAAATTCAACTTTTTTTTTTTTTTTTTTACTTGTACCTTACCTTAAAGTCAGTACTGCTTCTGGTTAGTTCACTTTTCTGAGTTTTTTTGTACACCTCTGTAAACCTAGGGACTGACTTTATTTTAAATTTATGGTAGCTTTGATTTTGCAACACAATATTGTAACCTGGAATCAACCTACCTCTAGGTTGAACCTCTTGTTACAAGTGAATACACTTCTTTGTTCAGGTTTCTTCTTTTTTTTTTTTTAAGTGTGTTGGCTTAGACAAAAGATTCTGCAGCTGTATTGAGAGCAATCAATAACTTTGTGATAGATTGAATATAAGCTTTTAACTGTTTTTATTGTTAGAAATAGTGTTCATGTTGAATACCTGAAACTGTTCTTGTTGTTTTCTGCTCCAATACATGATTATTAATCATCTTTTAACTTGGAAAGATCAGTTAAGATGCATTTTATTTTCTGTTTGAGGAAAGGCTGAGAAAGCTGATGAGATCAGGTGTAGGGACTTTTAAGCAGTGCTCCTAGATCTGGAGCATACAACTTCTAATTTTTGTCCAGCTCTTGCTTCACAGTGAATGGGACTGGATAGCAGAAAGTTTGCACATTATTATCAAATTATTGGCATATTATTTTAAATAAACTGTATTTAGAATCAGTTTGCTGCATAGTAATCAATTTTATTTATTTTTTCCTGGGGCAGTGGAAATAGCATTAGGGGAATAGTACTTTAGGGGGTAAATGTACTGAGCTGCTCAGCATGGTTGAAAGTTCTGCTTGGACAGAAGCAGAACCTTCAAACTGGGGACTTTGCTTTACAGTGATATGTGTCTGGGGAGTGGGCATTTCATTACAATTAGGAAGAATGTGAGTAAGATAAGAACTGTGAATCAGAACAGAGGAGCCAAATCTTGGTTAATGGTGGATCTACATTGCATCTAAACTTGTAAAGGAGAATGTGAATGTTTGACCTGTAGAAAATTAGCATAATTAATGTTGCGTCAAATGAACAAACATATTTTATATCCAAACGATATATACTTTGCATCCAATACTTTTCTCAAAGAATACAGCTGTGAAACCAGATACAGAACAAGCTGGATGTAGTGGGTTTGTGAAGAAAATCCCGAATTTTTCTTACTCTTCAGAGTAGCTAAAGCTTTTAAAATGAAAAGAAAAAGCTTTGTCACTTCTGAGATATGCACTGCATTGCAGTTCATTTACAGTCATTCCAGTACCTTGATAACATTGAGGAAGAATTTGTAGCTAAATGAAACTTCTCTGATTTTTTTTCCCTTGTATTGCATTTTTCTTGTCTTAGGGTGATACTCCAGATTAATTTTTGATAATGATTTTTTTCCACTGAGCTAGTTTCTAATATTATAAAATGAAGCAAATATTCATGATGTGTTATTGTACAGTAGACTTTGTTTGAAAATGGTTTTGTCAAAAATGAGATCTGTCATACTGTTGTATTAATGGATTAATTTAAGTCCTAAATATTGTGTTTAATCATGCCATCGGAAAATACAGGCTTATATTACAGTGACTGCAAGTAGAGTGATAGCAAAGGTAATGAAGCATTCTGTTTTGAGTCTATGAAATAAGTACACTTAATAAAACTCTTCTGTATCTTTTAGAAGAAAAACAGCAAAACATCAGCTATTGCTTTTCTTAGAGGGTGAGTCCATCGCTACAAGGTCTTTGTTGAAACGGTTTTAATTTTTATCATTTTCTGAGTCAATTTATCACTGAATTGTATGAAAGGGAAGAGTTTTGAGTGGTTATAAACAGATTTTGTCTAGCAAAATCATGAAAGAGCCATTTTGGGACTAAGCAATAGAATGGTAGAAAATAAGTCTATTTTCTCTTACTTAAATGAGTTCTGTAACTCTGGTAACTGATCTCCATGACATTTGTTATTATTTACCCCAGTGTAAATGACAGAAAAAATAGGTCTTAGAGGCTTACTCTGTGGAAGCTACTGAGTACCAAAACAAACAAGCAAGCAGCTCCCTTGTTACTCCCAAATTCACTTCAGTAATGTTTAATCAGAACGCCAATCTGAATGTACGTGGGAATCACAAAGGCAATATTTAAGTCAACATAAATATTTCGTTAGCTGATCAAGTTGCTATGGAGTGTGACACTTGATGATACTGAAGGAGATGAACATCATGATTTTCAAAGCAGAAGTTAATTCAACTCTTTCCCAAACTGATGTGATTTGATTTTAAGCACCTCCTTGATTCTAAAATGAGTTCTCACCTGTGGACACTTGGGATCCTCAGTTCTGTCCTCAAAGGACAGGCAGATGAGAGCTTACTAGAAATGCTGTGACCCTACTCTAGGAATAGATAAAAGGATTTTAGGAATAAATAAATCAACATAACATCACCTGTTCATCCTTAAAACTAATCCTCAGTAAGTCCCGACATACTTCTGTGATGGCTGTATGAAAGGTCTGTGGGATACCATCATAAATAACTGACATAACCTTTTGGTTGAATTGTGACTTTGAGAAAAAGAGTGCTTTTCAAGGCTGAGTATGGGTTTGTGGTGACAGTTATGACCACACAAGGTGCCACTCCTGTTAGCAGCATCAGTGTACATTTACTCTGGAGTTCTCATTAAAATATGCTAAGTGGATCCAAGTCTGTCTTGATTTATATTTAGTGATTTCTGTGGAGCTTAACTGTACCTTGGTTCGAAAGAGATGAAACATTCATCTTTTTCAACATGACTATTTTGAAGGAAAATGCTACATGGCTTTACAGCATTTCATATCAAGGACAAGAAACTTATTGAAGATCATGTAGTGTTCTGTTACTGACCACTGATTTATGCATTGAATTAAAGAAAAAATGTCTTCTTATTTGCAAAAATTCAGAGCCTAAGCTCCAGAGCTTCCTTTAAATGGTAGGTGTTGATTTCTGCTGGGATCACATAGAGCAGAGAGAAATCCTTAGAATAAAGAGATCTTATTCCCGTTTGAGAGTTACTTGCTCAATTTACCAAGGAATTAGTGGTGTGTCAAGGATTTATGAGAACAGGACAGATAACAGAAGTTTTTGTGATTGTTGCAACTTGCAGTTAGAGCCAGTGTTTCCTAGCAGCTGAGGGAACTGGGGTTGTTTAGTCTGGAAAAGAGAAGGCTCACGGGAGACCTTATTGCTCTCTACAACTGCCTGAAAGGAAGGTGTGGAGAGCTGGAGGTCAGCCTCTTCTCACAGGTAACTAGCGATAGGACTAAAAGGAATGGGCTCAAGTTGCTCCAGGGGATGTTTGGGTTGGAAATTCTGAGACATTTCTTCTCAGAAAGAGCAGTCAGGAATTGGAACAGGTTGCCCAGAGAAGTGGTGGCATCACCGTCCCTGGGGGTGTTCAAGGAAAGGTTGGACCTGGTGCTTAGGGACATGGTTTAGTGGGTGACATTGGTGGTAGGGGGATGGTTGGGCCAGATGATCTTGGAGGTCTTTTCCAACCTTAATGATTCTGTGATTCTGTGGATCTATGATTCTTGGGCCATTATATGAGACTGGATGTCAGTAATCACAAATATGGGGAAAAGGGAAAGATAGCATGCTAGACAAGGTAATCCAAAAGTGACAAAACATCACATTGTACTGATAGAATGTCAGATACAGCATCAACATTAATTCCATGTAATCCCATCTTTGCAAATCTGTGTTTTATCTAGCTAAATAGATTAGCTGGGGAAAACATGAACAGAGTTTTTTTTTTTTTTTTTTTTTTTTTTTTATGTTTCAAAATCAGCTTCTGGCCATTTCAATTCCAGCTAGTGTTTTCCATTCATGTAGTTTTTGCAGCTTGATGGTTCTGTTTATGATACACATGAACTGATCGCAGCTTCTGTAAAAACCAATTAGGATGTTCACAAGCAGTCTGTATGTAAAGGTTGGGGTTTTTGTTTGTTTGCCTTTAAATTATTTTAATGTGAAAGATCTGTTAAATAACTTTTAATTTTCTTTTTAATTTCCTAGACTTAAACATGAATTATATGATCAACTTGATCCTCAAACATTTTTTTCCAAGAAACACATAGAAGTATGCATTAGTTAGTCAGATGCTTGCCTTCTCCAGATGATAACACACCGTGGACCTTAAATACCTGTGTTTATCTCCGTCACAAACTTAAGCCAGTACAGACACTATAATCTAGTTTATTAAATAAGCTGATTAGAATTTATTTAATTCAATATCTCAGAAGGTAATAACCACTTTAAGAATAATCATTAGTGTAGCACAGAAAGTTGAAGAGTCTTAGTAGTGGAGCCTGACAGGAACAACAGATAAGGAATCATTAGTATGGGGAATTGGGTCTCCTTTAAAAATGAAATTATACAAACCCATTCAATTACATTGCATTATTTCCTATGTGTACACATGCAAATTTGTGAAACATCATCAAGATGCATAACTGTCATATTGATTTGAATTAATTCTCTGCAAAAGGGAGAGCCATACCCTGTTTTGTAAACTAATTCAGCTTTTCAAGAGCTCTGTTCTCAAATAATTCAGCACAGGAAAACAGGGAAAGACCAAGAAGCAGCACTTAAAGCCAAAGCAGTCACTGTGGTGTGATACACCAAACTCAGGAATATTCTAAGTCTCAGTGAAGCACAGAGTTCACAAGAGACTGCAAAAACCTGGCTAAAAGCAAGTTAAATTAGACTTTTTTTTTTTTTTTTTTTTTTTTTTTTTTTTTTTT